>NW_027305740.1:0-69161 GCF_039555335.1 Amphiura filiformis | reverse complement strand
GAAGTCTAAATGGTATATTTTTTATTTTTCTCTCACATTTGAAGAAAATAAAAACAGTAAACAACCGTTTACCATTTTGTGACGCAAAGATATGCGAAAAGGATAAAAAGAAAACAAACAGTAATTAAATCAGAAAATATCGACTTGTTACTGCTTTTCTTTTGCAGTTTAGACACTAATAAAATGGTTATTTTAAGTTTACATTCTAATTATATCATAAAAGAATAAAACAAATTGTGTGTTTTTAGTTTTTACTCTTAAGCAAAAACAGAAAGGAAAACGAACGAACGGTTAGTACCTGGATTGATTTAGTACATGCATTCAGAAATATACCATTTAGATTTCTGATTTTGAATTAGGAAAAAAGAAAATAGGTCATTTCCGTTTTCTTGATGAAAACGGAAACAAGAAAACGGAAAAGCGAAAACAGTCATTTACCGTTTTTTTAATTTTATAAACTCAAAATAGGAAAACGGAAAAGGATTGTTTTCCTTTGATATGCAAGTTTGATATTTGAATGTATTAGTCATGACTAATTAACATAATTGTGTCTGCAAACATTTCATTACATGAGGGAATATCAGATAACTCGACTTCAGACAGTTTGACCTACAGAAAATGGAAAACTATTTATTTACTTTTTCATAATTCAAAATCAGATGTCTAAATGGTATATTTTTGTTCTTTTCTCTCACATTTGAAGAAAATAAAAACAGTAAATAACCGTTTAGTTTACTGTGTTTTAACACAAAGATATGAGAAAATCATAGAGAAAAAAACCGTAATTTAATCAGAAAAAAATCGACTTGTTACTGCTTTTCTTTTGCAGTTTAGACACTAATAATATGGTTATAGGTTTACATTCTAATTATATCATAAAAGAATAAAACAAATAGCTCGGCAAATGACTACATCGGCAAATTTTATAGCGATGCCGACATTTTAAAGAAAATTAATTTGGCTGACTGGAAAATAAAGCTCCCCAGATCCTGTCAGAAAATCATGTCCCTGTAAAAAACTTGTAGCTGCCTTCGTCTGTTGGCGGGTAACTTCTTGAATTCCTAGTTTATTCGAAGCATGCAAAATAGCAGCGTCATTCATTTTTATATAATTGTAAAACAAAAAATAATAAACTGAGGCCTAATGATAAAATGAAACGATGGCCAAACCAAAAAACCTGTATAATGTGCGCGCCCTACAAAGTGAAGAACTTGAAAAGAACATTTCAGCCCGAATCGCTGGTCAAATAATCGAAAAGTCGCCCAAGTTTTCTCTTAACCATTGATTTCTATGCCGGACAGTAAACTACCGAAGTCGCGGGAGCCAATGTTGAAAAGACGCCCAATATTTTCTTAACCATTGCTTTCTATGGGACAGGAATTGTCAAAAGTCCCGGCGAATATTTTCAATATTTGCCCAATTGGCTACCAACTCGCGGGTTTGGTAACCCTGTGAAGAAGTAAAAATAGATCAATGCTCATTCACGTGAATGATGAACATTGATCGTGATCGAAGAGGATATAAATAAATTGAATTAATGAATGGACATAATTATCGATATTCTTACGCAATAGTGGTGTAAATCCAAAGCTGGAAGCTAGTAGTTGGCAGGTGGAAGGCAAGTCTAATCTGATTGGCTAAATATCGTCAGTAGCTGTCAGTAGGCGTGGTTAGTCAGTTTGACATTTCCCCCGACTTTCCGGGAAGGTTATGTCGAATGTAGAAGGACCCACGCCTGACGGCGTGGACTATCGTATTAAATGGAGCGTGGTTCTCCTTGAAGGACTAGGCCAGTGAGGACCCCAGATAGCTCATACAGGGGCCACTAATATTTATTGCAAGGCGCTATTAAAGTTAAGTTCCATGCGATATCATTTTGCTATCATGAAGGGGCATGGGGGACCAGTCAGAAATATTTACCTTCATGCGTGCATAAGGGGCTATGCAATAATTCCGAGCCCGGAGGTAAAATTTTCAAATTGCTCGCCTCCTTCCCCTCAGCTTGGCCCGAAAAAAATTGCTTGCCCCCAACCCTGCCAAAAAATCTTTGCCCCCCCCCCCCCCCCCTGGCACATGTCAAATTTGTTGGTTAACAATGACTTTAAATGGTCTAGATAAATGATGCGAGCAGGAAATTTTGCATAGGCCTACTTCAACGTTTCTGTAAGCCTTAGTGTTTTCCTAAGGCTTTTTAGAGCGTGTTTAAAATGTGCCTCTAAATGTGTGCCAAAGTGCTTGTCACTGCTCGACTCCGTTTTCTGCCTGCCAAATATTGTTTTCCCCTCTCGGCTTGCCAAAAAATCTTTGCCCCCCCCCCTCAATCTTACACTCCCCTGGGCTCATATTAAATTATTTTAAAAACAGTCCTTAAATTGCATAGAGCCTTTGACAAGAGGCCAACTTCCACTGTCAAAACTTACAAGCGCATCAAACTACGCTTCAGAGACACCTTGTTAACATCACGGAAATGGTAGTGGTGAATTTATCAATGACCAGCTAGGACCGGGGTCCATTTCACTGAACTTTACCAAGTTTTGCAAGTCTAAAAATCATTTGTAACTTACGACGCATCGTAAATTCCATTTCACATACATTTTAGCCACAGCACACTTGGCTTGATCATGTAACTTTAATATTATGTAACACCTTCACATAGTAACTTTTTGAAAAACATCTTGCACCCCTATTTAATATTAAAAAAAAAAAAAAGTACAATGATAACAAGACCAACTGAAATTCAATGATAACAACAACAAGTCTGCACTGGAGAAGACAAAGTCATTTTATGACAGTACTGTCACTTTCTCTGAACCATCAAAACACTGCAATGTAAGTAAGTCAGTAGTATAAGATGTGCTTCTAGAGGAGGGGGTGCAGGGGTGCAAGGGGTGCACCGGAAGTGACGTAACGTGACCTTTGACCCGGAAGTGACGTCACGATATGAATATGGTTAAGTAACATATATGAATATTCATGAGATGGGCGTGGCTAATTTGCATAATATGAATATTCATGAGATGGACGTGGCTAATTTGCATAATATGAATATTCATGAGATGGGCGTTGCTAATTAGCATATATGAATATTCATGAGATGGGCGTGGCTAGTTTGCAGATATGAATATTCATGAAGTGGGCGTGGCGAAAAATTCACAATGTCGCGATATGAATATTAATGAGACGAAATTGAAATATTCACTTTTATTTTAATACATTTTAATTTATTTTATTTGAAATAATTCGTTTTATTTCATTTCAATTTATTCCATTTGAATTCATTCATTTCATTTGAATTGATTTTTTTTATTTGAATTAATTAAATCAATATACATTAAATTCAACGTTACCATACAATATAAAAATGTACTCCATAAAAAATGTCTTGTAATAAAGAATTGGAATCTAAATACGGTAGGCATAAAATTAAAGCGAGTTAAATCTACTAAAACAAGAAAAAAAAACCGAAATATAGGCCTGGTAAATTAGAAAAATCAAGTTAAAATGAATGAAAAAATCAAATAAAATTTTAATATCAGCCTCTTATCATGCTTATTAAGCTACTATAACTCGACCTTGACCGTTATACAATATTAAATCCTGAACAGTTTCCTTTCTACCTCTTGTATGTACAGAGTGACCTTGATCATTACGTAACTCCAGCAAGTTTAAATTTACAAAACACAGATTTCGAGTTCAAGTTTACGCGGCACATAAAAACAATACCATAGGCTAATTAACACAAGTAAATTGTTATTTCTTAATTAATAATAAACATGTTTCAAATAACAAGTAATACAATTTTAGTAGATATATTATTATATGAAGTTGTATAATGTTATTTCTGTACACTAGTGTACAGAATGACCTTGACCATGATTACGTAACACCGAGGAAGTTTTAACTGTACAACACTCAGATTTTCAAATTCACACGTCACACAAAAGTCATATACGCCGTTTGTATTCCCATCTCGTCGAAATCGATATCGTCAAAAGCCTCCATGATTATAGCCATCAAGTATTCCATATCTAAATCCACTTCCTCGTAAACAATGTCTTCGTCGCGATTCATCACGCGTTCTAACTCGTCGCCGATTATAAAAGAAATCCTCTTTTGACTCGTCCCAAGCATCGCGATGCGTAGAGTTCATTTTATCACGAGTCGTGTTATCAAGCTTTATGATCATACGAGGGCTCATACGTTAATACGACCGAGTTTCTTGGCAATTATCAACTCAGAGTCAGGTTGGTTGCGTCGGAAAATGCATCAACTGGGTCGGGAAGTAGTGAAACGAGTAAATGAGCGGTGAAATGCGTCGATTGCGTATTCTTAGTCAGTGGGAGTGGTCTAGTTCGTATACACATTTCTGATTGGATAATCGCATGATTTCGGGTGCCGTCTATCAGGCCGTAGACGACCCCACGTCATCATGCGTCTTGATAATACGTAACATGCGTGTAGAGGTGCGCGTATGTATCGCGCTGGATGCGTAGACTAGTGCGGAATACGCGAACGCGCTAGCAATACGCGCAACAGAATACGTGAAGTTGTAAACAAGTTTCGTTCATTTTATAATGAGGGGAGTTTTTATGACGGTAGCTTAAAAAAAAAAAAAAAATTTGTTTACAGTTATTAAAATAATATTTAACTGGGAATCGGGAATTTTGTAGATGACGAACGAGGTAAATGAGCGGCTGCGCCGGAAATGCGTCGTCTATCACACGGTAGAGGATAGGCAAATAAAAATGCGTATTAAAGTGCGTCAATCGCGTAACGAAATGCGTAACGCGAAAGCTTATATAAGCGGGTTTTAGATGGTTGTTGTTTCATTCTTGATTAATGACGAGGAATATTGGTCTATTTTTTCATTTTTATTTTCGATAAAATTTCGTTAATTTTCGCTGTCTTCGCTGTCCGTGACATCATCCTCGACATTCTCCTTGTCCGCATCGTACTGGAACAGCCCGTCAAATTTGGATCGATGCTTGGCTATCGTTCTCTTTACGGCTCGGTCCACCTCGACCCCTTTGTCCATTTTCTCCTCGAGATCATCCGTGATCTCCGCATAAACGTCGTCGTCTTTGAGGTACGCGTGGCTCCGCAGAAACGTCCGGTACTTGTCGAAAAAGTCACGTTTTACGGCCCAAACGGTCTTCAGGTAGGCTTTTGCCATCGCCATCTCCGGGTCCATGCCATCGTCGACGTTTTTTCGTATTTTTCCTCCTCATATCATCCGTAGCTTCTTTGGCTCCCTCGTACCATTCCCGATAAGCCTCATTATCTTCCAAGTCGTCGCCAGACTCTCGGTCCGAGACCTCATCCTCGATTTCCGAGTCGGAATCCTCTACTGTCGTCACCCGATTCGACTTGACTATTGCGCCTGTTTTCAAGGCGTGCGTACGCCGCGTCGTGTTCGGCGTTGCGTTGTAGACATCGCAGAGAACGATGTGTGTTGTGCGTGTCAATGCTATTTTTGCGCACCGGCGATAACTAGGGCCAACAAATAAAGAAACAATGTTTGCTGAGCAAAAAAAAGTGGTCGCTTCTAATATATTAAATACAACATGTCCAACCAAATCTTGCCAGCGTGCTTCCAGTAATAACGGACCTGGAGCCCCCTCCCCAAAGTAGGGTCCAATAGATGGTATAAAGTTATAGGCCTACCAAACAAACACACAATCAGGGTGTTTTTTGGTTTTTTTTTACATTAGGCCTAAACGAGTGTTGGTTAAATTGGTCAATTCGTTTTAATAATATTTTGGCCTAAATGTTGGGTAAGCACTACGACACATTATAGGCCTATTAAAGGTTATACGTTTGTGGAACGCACATCGTCATCATCCATATATCTTCGTGTTAAAAATTGCCGTGATAATACAGCGAATCCTCTCGTTTTTTAACAGCTACGCATCGCGATTTTGTTCTAGATAGGCCGAGCGACTCAGGCTAAGCATACCATGACTATCATATGAGATACCACAGCGTTTCTATATTCTACACATTATTACGATTTGCGCATGCTCTAGTACCCCATATGATGTTTCTATTACAAGAAAAAAAATGTTTTCAGGTAAAACCAGGGTTTTGTTTCCAGTACACTCACTCGAAAAGCAGTACACTAATTAGCGGGGCCTTGCAGCTTGCTGTGGATATCTTTTACTGCATTTTTAAAGTAAAAATTGAGATATATTTAATTTTGAGAATGACAATTATACTTTATAGGTATAAAGGAACGCGTTTAGCCCAGCAGGTGCACGTCCTATAACACAATGCATATGTAAAATTTCTCTATCTGTGTCAATAATAGAATATTGATTTCAACGGAGTATTGAGCTGTATGGAAAAAATATTTATAATATAGGGTGTTGACACTGTGGAACGTTTCATAATGAAACACAATACAACAAAATTAAAAACATGTTGTGAAAATGTTATTGTAGACATATATTATTTTGGCAACATAGTTCCAACTTAGAATATGTTTTGCAGCAAGTGTTCAATGTTTTTGATTGTTATTTTTAAAATATTTTTAAAAGTTTGTAATCCACCATTTAAATGTTTAAAGCATTTTGTGTTATTGGGTAAAGACCTACTACGTGCACTGAATTCAAAATGCATGCGATATAGACAACACCATCAAAACTATTCAGTTTAAAAACAAATGTGTCATACATTTACAAAAATGATATCATAATTGGCCAAACGTTTTTCTACAGCTATAGGCAACCCAGCGTTTAACTTTGCTTTAATTGAACTGCAACAATTGATGATATGAATCAACCTCGAGATAATTCCGTAGGCCTATAGTTTTTGTGACCAAAAAGTTTTCCTCTCGGTAAACGGCACTAAGCATGCTAAGTAGGCCTATGCCTATAATAATAGGCCTATTATAGTCAAACACTTCCGCCCATGGTGTCAAACGCTTCGCTTTAACATGTTTAATAAATCGTCTTTTTGGTCATTCGAGTCAGGTGAACATAAAGCTGAAAATAACTCACTTTGTGTAACTTGATAACTTGATAGCCCAATAGGCTATCTTTTCAGATGATCAAAATACACCAAATTAGAATTAGGCTAAGAATTTTCTAATATTTTTAGCCTTAATAGCCGACATCATTATAATTGTTCCTTATTATGGACACTTCTTAGCCTAAGTATTTTAGGTAACTTTTTTTACAGTGAAAACTTTCCTGCGTAAACAAACAATTCCTTTTTTGTGGCCATATGCGTAAATGAACGCTGATCCGGCACCAGATCGCGCTTCATACCAGCGCGTTGGCACGCACCAAAATATCCACGTACGCAATTAACTACGCATGGTGTCGCAAAAAAAATGCATTTTTGACCTATTTTGGTCAATTTACGCGAAAACTAGGTCCGGTACCCCAAATTTTTTTTTGCGCGATTTTACAGAGCTTTTTCTTTTTCATAACATATATAAAATTAAAAAAATTTTGTCTCGACAATTTTTTTATACAACGCAAAAGGTGATATATTTTGGGCAAATAGCTGATTTTGCCATTGAAGTGTACAGAGATTTTTGGAAATGTACATATCTTTTAAAACGGCTGTAGCTCAAAAGTGAGGTCCGGCACCCCCTGTTTTTTTTCCTGATTTATTATCTACACATATTAATGTACAAAATATGTCAATTAAAAAAAATTTCGTCGATAGGTTTAGTAACGACGGTAAAACCTTAAGATGGAAATGACTAAAAGGTGAATTAACCCGCTTATATAAGCATTTGCGTAACGCATTTCGTTACGCGATTGACGCACTTTATTACGCAATTGACGCATCTTGTTACGCAATCGACGCATTTCGTTATGCAATCGACGTATTGGACGCATTTAGCCGCGCAATTGACGCAAACAACTCGGTTTCCGACGCAAACGATGTCATAAGGTAGTCTTGGCATTCTCGTCTATTCTCTCTCTGGACACTGAAGCGAAAACATGGGTTTCAACTCTACGCGTCTCGACGCTTGGGACGAGTACGTCCGAGAGGAACAGCGGCAGCAACTCCGCGATTTCTTGAACTTTTTAATTGGTAATGAATCGCGACGAAGATGTCGTCTACGAGGAAGAGGATTTGGATACGGAATACGTGTTGGCTATATTCACGGAGGTGGCTAGTTTGCGGCGGTTCGATGCTAATTTGATCGATTTTGACTCGACCGTCGTCGAACTTCGCGATAAATGACGAGATATACGGTATCGAGACGGCGACGGTCATATGGACGCTCCGGCGTTAATGCGAAAGCGGAGGTGGTAAATCTCGCTCGGTTGAGAGTGGACCGTGGGTTAGATGAGTTTCATTCATAAATATAAGATTGGTTATTTATTTAAATATGACACAAATTGAGTTGAAATTGTTACGAGTCGTACTTGACTCAAGGCCAATTACCCGAACTCACACGAATGCACAACACAAATACACTGTTTGATTAAGCTAACATAATCTTTAATTGAAAACAAAGTATGCTTGGTACATATAACAACAATATACACTAAAATCACACAATCAGTTTTACTCTATCGGTACTTAACCAGCGGTCTTCTTGTTGGTGATTCTAGAGTTCTTGCAATGTTCTGGACGACTGATGTAATATCCTTATTCACTTGTCCTGCGAAAATCAGCGAAGTCCATAGTACACTTGCATTTATAAATCCTTGCGTATAAAATCCTCATACGAAAATGATGCTTCCTCCAATCTCCTTTGCGCTGGTATCTCCACAAATATATCTCCTTGCGCTGCTTTCTCCACAAATATATCTCCTTGCGCTGCTTTCTCCAAAAATGGTGTTTCTTTCACCAATCACTTCTTCCCAGGGAACAGGTTTCTTTAACACAGCTCCGCTGTTTTTTTTCATTTTTGTGGCCTTCACAAACCCAGCAAACTCCAGCAATTTGACAGAAGAACTTTTAATCCTTTGATGAGGAAGAGCACTTTTGTGTGTTCGCTGTCTTCTTCGTTGCTGTATTAAAATTAGCTCAATTATTGGCTATATAAACTGGTTAAAATGTACTTCTTTTTTGAAGCACGAAGACCATAACACACATGTGGAGTTTCTCAATCTCCCACGGCATTCTGTAAAGTCCCAACAAAAGCCTCCAGCTTTTTATATCAGTAAACATGCAAAAAACCCATCATCTATTAATAAACCATTACTTCAATCACATTTTCACAACATTGCTGCAATCTTGGAATTTCCCAAGATTAATTATACACATTCACCTTTCACATTACATCACTTCCTGGGGTTTTTCCTGATTATGGTGCAATATACTGAACTGGGGATTTCCAAGTTCCAAACATAGATCTGACTTTGTTTACAATAATTTGGGGGAATTCCAAAATGACTTTCCACACCATTATCTTGCACGTACAAGGGGGTTTCCCATCTCATGAAATACTTTCAGCTTGTAAACAAAGTTAGATAATTAAATTAAATCAAATTACTCAGGTCACATCACAAAATGAACTGAACTAAATTAAAACGAAATAAATTATTTCGAACGAAATGAATTTAAATGAAATGAAATAAATTAAAATGAAATAAATTACATTGAAATGTAATGAATTAAAATTATATAAATGAATTGAAATGAAATAAATAAACATGAAATAAACCAAACAAATTTAGCATATTTAAATTTCGTCTCATTAATATTCATATCGTTACATGGATATTCATATATGCAAATTAGTCACGCCCACTTCATGAATATTTATATCTGCAAATTAACCACGCCCACTTCATGGATATTCATATATACAAATTAGTCACGCCCATGTCATGAATATTCATATATGTTAATTAGCCACGCCCATCTCATGAATATGCATATCGTGACGTCACATCCGGGTCAAAGGTCACGTGACGTCACTTCCGGTGCACCCCTTGCACCCCTGCACCCCCTCCTCTAGAAGCACATCTTATACTACTGGCATGGAATCAGAAAATTGTATACCCCTTTGGAGACTATAGAGATGAATCTTTCCTAGCGAGACTAGAAGAGGCTACAGTGACCACTTGCGAGAGTCCGAGACCGTCACTTTTTTTCGGATCGAGTATGGGTACCCGGACAGAATCCAAGTATATACCCCGTGATAGGGCCTATATAGGATAATGATGATGCCTTACCTTAAACTAACGTTTCGAGTTCGAAGGTCGCGTATACTGTTTATTTATTCCTACGAGCCGTTACGGTTTAAGAGTCACTTAATTTGAAAAGCGCGCGAAATGTTATCATATGCTACCAGCGCTCAGAGAAGATGAGAAGTACGGGAGTCTCCGGGCTCGGGCCTGCCGGCCCTGCGGCCTTGATGTTTTTTGTTGATGATGGGGACAGCGGTCACACTAAAGTTCTTGCCCTGCGGGGCCCATTTATATTGGAACTAACTTGGAGTGTTTAGTTGTCATATTAGAGTCTCCGGCCTCGGGCCTGTCCTCTCCGCGGCCTTGATGTTTTTTGTTGATGGTGGGGACAGCGGTCACACTAAGTTTCTTGCCCTGCGGGGCCCTTATTATATTGGAACTCACTTGGAGTGTTTAGTTGTCGTATGAGAGTCTCCGGCATCAGGCCTGCCAGCTCTGCTGCCTTGATCTTTATTCTTGATGGTGGGTACAGCGGTCAGACTAGCTTTCCTGCCCTGCGGGGCACTTTTATATTGGAACTCACTTGGAGTGTTTAGTTGTCGTATGGGAGTCTCCGGCCTCGGGCCTGCCGGTCCTGCGGCCTTGATGTTTTTTGTTGATGGTGGGGAAAGAGGTCACACTAGCTTTCTTGACCTGCGGGGCCCTTTAATATTTGAACTCACTTGGAGTGTTTAGTTGTCGTATGGGAGTCTCCGGCCTCGGGCCTGCCGGCCCTGCGTCCTTGATGTTTTTGTTGATGATGGGGACAGCGGTCACACTAACTTTCTTGCCCTGCGGGGCCCATTTATATTGGAACTAACTTGGAGTGTTTAGTTGTCATATTGGAGTCTCTGGCCTTTCCGGACTCTGGTGGGGACAGCGATCACACTAAGTTTCTTGCCCTGCGGGGCCCTTTTATATTGCAACTCACTTGGAGTGTTTAGTTGTCGTATGGGAGTCTCCGGCCTCAGGCCTGCCGGCCCTGTGGCCTTGATCTTACACTAATTATCGCTAATAGCGCTAATATCGTTATTAGCACATCTTATGCTATTAGCGCTAATAGGGCACATTAAGCTAATGAGTGCTATTAGCACTATTAGCGCTAATAGCGCCTACCATCCTGACAAAATTAAAAAGACCGTTATTAGCACACCTTACGCTATTAGCGCTAATAGCGCACTTCCCGCTAATGAGTGCTATTAGAGAAAAACAATTTTGCAAATGATACGTTAATAGCGCTAATACCGTTATTAGCACACCTTACGCTATTAGTGCTAATATCGTTATTAGCACACCTTAAGCTATTAGCGCTAATAGCGCAACTCACGCTAATGAGTGCTATTAGCGCTATTAGCGCTAATAGCGCTAATAGCGCATACCATCCTGAGAAAGTAAATAATTTTGCAAATGATACGTTAATAGCGCTAATACCGTTATTAGCACACCTTACGCTATTAGTGCTAGTAGCGCTATTAGCATACCTTACGCTATAAGCGCTAATAGCGCCTACCATCCTTAGAAAGTAAGCGATATTGCAAATGATATGTTAATAGCGCTAATACCGTTATTAGCAAACATTACGCTATTAGTGCTAATAGCGCTATTAGCATACCTTACGCTATTAGCGATAATAGCGCACCTCACGCTAATGAGTGCTATTAGCGCTATTAGGGCCTACCCTCCAAAGAAAAACAATTTTGGAAATGATACGTTAATAGCGCTAATACCTTACGCTATTAGTGCTAATAGCGTTATTAGCATACCTTACGCTATTAGCGCTAATAGCGCACCTCACGCTAATGCGTGCTATTAGCGCATACCATCCTGAGAAAGTAAACAATTTTGCAAATGATACGTTAATAGCGCTAATACCGTTATTAGCACACCTTACGCGCTATTAATAGCGCTATTAAGGTATGCTAATAGCGCTATTAGCATACCTTACGCTATTAGCGCTAATAGCGCACCTCGCGCTAATGAGTGCTATTAGCGATAATAGCGCTATAGCGCCTACCATTCTGAAAAAGTAAGTGATTTTGCAAATGATATGTTAATAGCGCTAATACCGTTATTAGCCCATCTTACGCTATTAGTGCTAATAGCGCACCTCACGCTAATGCGTGCTATTAGCGCATACCATCCTGAGAAAGTAAACAATTTTGCAAATGATATGTTAATAGCGCTAATACCGTTATTAGCACACCTTACGCTATTAGTGCTAATAGCGCTATTAGCACTAATAGCGCCTAGCCTCCTGAGAAAAACAATTTTGCAAATGATACGTTAATAGCGCTAATACCGTTATTAGCACACCTTACGCTATTAGTGCTAATAGCGCACCTCACGCTAATGCGTGCTATTAGCGCATACCATCCTGAGAAAGTAAACAATTTTGCAAATGATATGTTAATAGCGCTAATACCGTTATTAGCACACCTTACGCTATTAGTGCTAATAGCGCTATTAGCATACCTTACGCTATTAGCGCTAATAGCGCACATCGCGCTAATGAGTGCTATTAGCGCTAATAGCGCTATAGCGCCTACCATTCTGAGAAAGTAAGTGATTTTGCAAATGATATGTTAATAGCGCTAATGCCGTTATTAGCCCATCTTACGCTATTGGTGCTAATAGCGCTATTAGCACACCTTACGCTATTAGCGCTAATAGCGCACCTCACGCTAATGAGTGCTATTAGCGCTAGTATCGCTAATAGCGCATACCATCCTGAGAAAGTAAACAATTTTGAAAATGATTCATTAATAGCGCTAATAATAATACGCTAATAATACGCTAATATGCGCTAATAGCGCTAATAGCAATAATAGCGGGGAAATAGCGCTTACGCACTAATTCTGCTAAGAGCCAATCCCGCACCATGTACGAATTTCAAACCTAATATTTGGGCATATTTGTAATTTTTACACAATGTTCAACTTACACCTCGGATTACACCTAATATAATTGGAATCAGCCAAGTTCGTTGTCTAGACCAATCCCCATAGAACACCACAGTTAAGCGGTCAAGATATTAAGTGTTTTCTTTCATTTTTATCTCGCTACTTCTGCTTCAAATGTAACGTGAAAACCTTCCTGACAGTTATTTACTAATATTATAAATATTGTTATATTTTTTGGAATAACAAAACTTCAAACTTGCCCGAAATCGTATATTATGGCTTTAATAAAAATATGAAAACTAGGATTTAAAAATATGAGTTAAAATCAAATCAAAAATCAAAGAGAGGTTCTTGCGGGGTTCGAACCAAGATCGAACTTCCAAATACATGTATTTACCACTAAGCCATACCAGAGATATGATTAATTCGGTGACAATAATAGCAATGTTATTTACACTCAGTGCCTCACTCGTGTATTCTATTTCTGGAATGAATTAACACCGTCCAAATAATGTAACACAAACATTTATGCTGGCTTTTAAAATTGTTTGAACGTTGGGAGTATTATTTTCAAGTTAAATAACCAACAATGGACAATTGACAATGAAAGTTTCTTTGCAGGAAAAACATCGGCCGTACAATATATGGCGTGACAGTAGTCACGCACAAAGATAAATATTTCAACATGTTCAATATACGACTACGAATATATCCCAAAATTCACGAAATTTTCAGGCAAGCTAACTTAAGTTATTCTATAACATGACACCCATTTTTGATTCCGGCGCTTTTTCTTGCTTGATGATATGAACATTTTTGTGTTCGTGACATGCAATTTTTCTCATTTTCCGAGCTACTTTGGACATGTTCAAGCTTCTTTTTTTCCATTTAATTCAACTTTTACACGGTATTTGTTGCGTTAAACAAATGTTTGATGTCTTATCTGTGGTCAGGGTACATGAATGATGCAATATACGACCCGTGTCTTCCATTTCTGGAGCTATTTTGATAAAAAGCGTTTGCCGGCTAAAATTTCAACATTGTGTTACGTAACCCGTGTTCACCAACCAGTATAAATTTTCTGTCGAACAAAAGAGGTCACGAAGTTGCTGTCGTTTACTGAATGCATCAGTAACCCATGTGTAGCCCTAGAGGGCCATCTGTGGTCTTTTATTTCAAAATGGTGCCCCGGTGGCATCGCACAGATTCTGAATTAGCACAGGTCTCACATATATAGAAAACACCAAAAGCCATTGCGTGTGTACCTTTGGGTTTTCAGCTTATTAACCAGACTAGTAGCCAACAGGACATTTCAGTAAAGCGGCTCATGTGAACGAATGGAAAGATACAATAAATCAAACAAATGAACAAAATTTGAAATCAAACAAATAAACAAAATAGAAAAGCAATACCGGGATTGTAATCACACCGTGTGGTTAAATACCACTAATTATGTATTACACGGGTTTCAATGGGAAAAATGGTTATTTTCGTGTGGAATTTTCTCATATTCAGAACTCTCACAGTTAAATGCCACTAATATCAGGTGAAACTATATGATTTAGATGCCAAATGATCAAAAATTCAACATAGGTTGACCTGATACTTTTCTTGTTTTAACGCACTGAACCGTAAACACCTTAAAATGACAGTGCGCCCTCGAAGCTGAAAGTTACAATATGGTAGGGCGAATATTTACAAAAGACGGAAGGCGTGTGTATGAATTTTGGTACTATTGCAACAAAAAGGTCATATAATGAGAGAAAATGTATCATTTTGAAGCATCAAACCCTAAAAAGTACTTTTTTGGCTATATAACTTGATCAATTTCAGCGATTTTAATGCAGTCTTTTCAGATAACATGAAAACAAATAGTTACTCGTCGTATTTCAATGTATCGCCCAGGCCTATTAGTGGTATTTAACCATGTGCGATGGTGATTATGAAACTTAATTAAGTTTCATGTGATTAAACATACCACATATGGAAAACAAACATTTTTTTCAATCTTACGAGATTAAAACTGATCATTTCAGCATGTCAAGTGCAGGCGATTATCATGAAATTAGTATTATCTGGAAAACGTTACCTGCCAAATGACACGTATACAGAATAAACATACAAACATCATGATAACTTTGTCAATAGATTTATTAGTATTAATGTGACACGATCTGGCCCATGGGGGCCAAAGGCGGCAAATTTGAAACTAACTTGAAGATAAAGGTAAACATATGGAGTAAAAAAACAAAACTTTAGGCCCAAGTATGCTAGACATTTGGCGTTTTCAGTAAATATTATTAGCCTATTGTATGTATAATGTAATAATTACAGTAACTTAATTTTCAAAATGCCTCCTTTGCCCCCATGGACCAGATCATGTCAATTTGAAATAACAATGCAGCGAAGGGTTCAACTTAAGCCTTCCAATTGAGTAACTTGTGAGGTATGACATTATGCAGGGCGCTACAAATGCTGGCTTTTATTTACTGAATCATAGGTATTGGAGTTTAGTTTTAACTAAACTCCAAAAGCTATTAAAATAGCTTTTGAGGATTTTAATCCTCAAAAGACCATTAAATTGCATGGAAGCATTAGGGGTCGTCCGAATTTTCGCTATTTTTACCTACGCACAAAGTGTACGTAACTTTTACCCCCCCTCCCCGACGAGTTATGCGCAAATAAATTGGCGAAGGATTTCCATGAGTACAAATACTCTGTGGATATCTAAGCACGGGTGAACTACTATCCTACTTTGTTGCAGGAGCCCCCAGGGCAGCACTCTCTATATAAATCAAAATTAAACTAAGAATTATGCGAAGGTCCCCTTTCAACTTTATTTTCTTCTCCCATGACAGGCTAACTTTCAGATAAATTAAACACCATTCATCCCTGATGGCATTTGTGGCAGTTCTTTCTCGGTCTACGAGACTTCCATCATGAAACAAAATAATAGTGCTTATCAAACAAACTATCCGAAATCAAGGAGTGCAATATCCCTTTGCATCACAAACCCGGTGAGAGGACCGAGGTTCTCGAATTTTGTTACGTACATCCAGGGGGTATGTATGTAAAAAAAGAATTTAAAGCGTGTTTGACGAAAGAAAGACTCAAAAAAGGATTTTTTGTTGCAAATTAAGGAACAGCGCCGTAATAAAGTGTTGCAATACACTTTAATTATGGATTAATTTTCTACAGATTGTTTTGAATAAAATATTAAGAAACGTCTTTTAATAAGTCAGTATCAATGCGACGTTAGATATAAATGATAAAACTAGTTGGCGAATACGTCAGTGCCAATGCGACGTCAAATGTGACAGAGCTATAATACCACACAGTGTGCGATTACGTCAGTGTCAATGCGATAATACCACGTAGTGGGCGAATACGTCAGTGTCAATGCGACGTTAGATGTGACAAGGCTATTTGGCGAATACGTCAGTGTCAAAATAACTTCAGATGTACTTCAAATGGAATGAATACGACAGTGTCAATATCAGTTCAGAAGGCAAGTTTGTAGTTGCACCTTATATTCAGCAATAATATTGTACTATATGAAAATGAGAGCCATCAATAAATCAAAATTTAGCCCAAATATAAAATATATGACTATAAATGCAAATGCACTACAATTCTCTTCAACATCCCATTACTCGTTCAGCATGTTTCTGATATTCCACCAAGAACCTCTTGGGATCACATCATATAAGGAGACATGTTATTTGTATAACGATCTTGCAATTAAACTAAAACTATGGGCTTCATGTCCTGTGTGGACGAACAGTGACAATCTACAGGACGGACGTGACGGACGTCCTTTGCTGCCATTCATCATCCTCCAGGAAACGCTCTTTATGTAGGTCTATTCTGGTATGAAATAAATTAAGCAAAGGGTATTAAAGATAGCCAAATTAAAAAGTCGCCACTAGTTTCATCCCCATTTAATCAGAGTCTGATGAGTTTATGGCAAAATAATTTATATAATATTTTTTATACACTTTCCTTCGAAGGTTGATACCAAAAGTTTAATCATCGTGAGCATAGGAATCGTTGTTAGGAAATTCGTGCTGAGGAAGCCTGATTACCATTTTAAAATAGCCGAGTGGGAGGATTTTTTTTTGGTGTAAAAACTGAAGCATCATAATGTATAAAAAAATATTTGAATATTAACTGTACATCATATATGACGATTCGTGATACCCAATGGTGCTAAAGTTAATGTGGTTTAGAAAGCAGAGAATTGTATTTCAAATTTATATACGCCAACATATTTTCTGAATTTAGTGGAAATTAACACTGAATTCAAATTGTGAAAATGTTATGTAATTTTACGTAAGTCCCAACTAAAGATTACCGTTTAGTCTTTATGGGAATCTAATCTTTTAATATCTGAAAGAAACTTTAGGGACATACGTGGACTTCTTATCTAAATTGCAAAAATCCAGACCGTGTATACACGAAAAATGGTAGGCTCCATTATACTGACCCACGTGTATGTAGTAGTAGCACGGGGCCCGGCGAGTCAAAATTGATATAATATATTGTGCATGTATGGGAGGCCCATTTATTGTCGGATTTCTGTATGTAGAACACGCAGTTATCAACGATTGAGCACTATTAATACACATTAATATTTTTAAGCAAATAAAATTCCAAAATATTGTACGCTTCCTTGTCACGTGGTAAGCCTATGTTGAAATTGCGATTATATTTTCAAAAAGTTTCAAGATGCATACCAACAAGTTAGGTGGCCGAGCGGTCTAAGGCGCTAGGCTCATTCAGAATTCACGATAGCGGTGCGGCGTGAGTTCGAGACCCACCATTGAGGTGTATGAATGCGTAAAAATGGATTCGTCTGTACCTAATTCATCTGAAAGACCGAACAAGCCGACGTCCTGACGTCGACTGTTTTGTGTCTTCTATACTAAAAAAAAGCAAATGCTCCGGACAATTATTGCGTTATTTTTCCTTCTGTTATGAATTTTTAGGGGGCGTCATCCCTTGCAAAAACTCTGTATAAAGGATGACACATTCCCCTTCCATCTGCTTCCACCGCCTATGTTGTTGCTGATGTAATGTGTATGTACTTTAATCGCAACCACAAAATAATGATTCTTCCAACTAACTGTTTTTGAAACAAACTGCACGCCCGTGGTATGTTACATAATTAATTGCCAACACTGCAAAAACAAGTGTTAATAGATTAACACTATTTGAGCAACACTTTTAAACACGTTAAACCGTTAATATATTAACATTTATGTTAAAATATTAACAATTGTGTGTTAAAATATAAACACAAATGTTAATATTTGAACACATTAACGGCTTAACGTGTTTAAAAAGTAACACTTAATATATTAACACTTGTTTTTGGAAAGTGGTGTTAACGTGTTAAAGCATTTAAAAATGAACATCCTCATTTAATCATAGTGTTAATGTGTTAATAAAAGTGTAAAGTGTTAATATTTTAACACATAATTGTTAATATTTTAACACAAATGTTAATATTTTAACACATTAACGGTTTAACATGTTTAAAAAGTGTTGCTCAAATAGTGTTAATGTATTAACACTTGTTTTTGCAGTGAACTTTTCAAGTCATCTGGGCTGGAGCATACTCTTGGCTAGAGCAAACTATCGACTATGTATACTTCTGAACAATAGGCTATACCAATGATCATGATAATTTAGAATCCCAGTTTAAACATATAAAATAGTTCAGAGTGATAAAAATTGATCAATTATTAATAAAAGCTCGAGGGCTTGTAGCAGTTTTTTTTTTTCAAACGTTACAAACAGTGCTTGCATCGTAAAATAAAGTAAAAGTAGCATTTTGATCCAGATAATAAAAACGATAATGCAACACTTAAACGGTTCAAAAAATACCCTTCGAACAAAATTCCTTCGCATAACCTGACGTACATTTTGTTGGTTTAAAACTTGTGAACAGAGGAAACATTTGTCTATCCTCCGGTCAAAAAAAGATCACATTTTCCAAAAATGATGCTTTCAGAATAAGTTGCACTTTTCAATATCCTACACATGTAATGTACAAAGACGTTCTCGGTATGCACCGTGATCAAGTTTTTTTATTTAATTCTTTCTTTACTTGATTTCAGTCACCCATGCGATCATGATTCAGTTTCAAACAATGTTTTATTGACGTGACTTTGGTCATGAATGTGTTTTTCTTTTACGTTTTTATTCAGCAGGTGTTTCAAATATGCCAAAATCACAAAAGGAGGATAAATAAGGCATGTTGTGTGGTGCTATGTTCGTTCGTTGGCAAGAATACAGTATACTAAAGCGACGGCTGTCTTAAATAAAGGCGCCAGTGAAAGATGAAATGGCCATCAGGAGAGATCGCCTGAATTAAGAGAGTGGATATAGGCATCCTAACCTCTTAAATCTGGTGGCCACATTTGGTCCCAGGTTCAAATCCTGGATGGTCAGTGAAATTTTTCACTGGCTGTCATTTATGTATGTGGAGACTTGTGTTAAAAAAAAAACCCTTTCTCAGATTTAATTTCCCACATGGTTAAACTTTATTTCTCCGTCTCGACTATGATTTCGGAATGATTTCCAAACCTCTTTCTTAAAGCTTCTTGGATGAGAAGATGATAGAGGGCGGGTATTGAACTGAAGGCCTATAGATAATAACATCACTGCTCTTCTCCATCTGACTCATTAGCTCAGTTGGCAGAGCATCGGTCCGGTGATCCGAAGGTCCCAGGTTCAAATCCTGGATGGTCAGTGAAATTTTTTCACTGGCTGTCATTTATGTATGTGGAGACTTGTGTTAAAAAAAAAAAAAAAACCTTTCTCACACATTATGATTGTTACCCTGTATCCAAGAAATCCATCACCTTAGATCATGAAAGATGCTTCAGCCTATCCATTTACACGTAAATATTCACCCTTTTCATGCTTTTGGTCAAATGTATGCAGGAGACCAAATGTTCCCTCCCTAGACGTGGCGTAGATTTCTTTTTGACATTGGGAGATGGGGTTGGAAAAGAATTCTCGAAGTATAGTGAATGCACCTTTTGGCGACAGAATACGTTTATGATACAAAGGCGCTCGAAGCGCGTGAAACGTTTTGCAATATTGAAGCTAAACTGATGAAATATGGTGCAAAAGTGGTATAAATTCGCGCGAAGTGCGCAAAAATGTGCAATTTGGGGGCTAAAATGACAAATATGAGGTGAATTAGGTCAGAAACCCACAGGCGTTAAAATGGGGGATTTGTATGGACCATCTCCTGGCAAAGTATTGGAGGGATTTATCAACCACCCTCCACCCCATTACACCACCCGCGGGATCAACGCCTATGCTCCCTATTGATGTTATCATTGTGAAACAATTGCTGATTAAAAAGTTCAAAGAAATTCTCATTCGTCTCAAAATTAATTTCGGATCATTCTTTTGTACTGCATGATGCTTACATGGGTAACTAATGGTCAGAAAGGTAAAAGAAAAGAAACCAATTAAATCAATCTTAACTTGTTTTTGGAAATGGGACAAGTTTTTCAAATCAACAAAATGTACGTCAAATTATGATAATATATGTTTTGTATTTTTTCCATTTAACACTGTCAAATAGAATACACGCTATTGGCTACTTCGTTTCATCTAGACTGAAATATTTAAGATATTTCGGCATCGCATATGCAAATTACCTCATTATTCGGTCCCTATGTCTACATTACAATCATAGCTGAACTTACCTGTCTTGTTATCCAATCATATACATACAAACATTCATGAATATGCCTGGTAACGATTGCAAGGCTATTAAAGTATTTTGATCGTTTCTTTTTAACACCGGTACTGTCCTTGACTGTTAAGACTGTTGTTCAAACTCTTCTGATAAAAACTCTTCTTGTTAAGACCTTTAAGAAATCTGCAGATAAAATCTTGAAGTCATATATTATATAATCAGACGTCGTCAAAAACAGAGTTTTTGAAATATGGACACGTAGCAACAGATCATATATCCATTGACATGCAGATAGCACGGTCAACACTGATGGGTTATACTTTTTAGTAATCATTAAATTTACAGATTATACTTATAGCAATAAATGCCACCTGGAGTAGCAAATGATGTGCAGTTATTAAACTCCTATAAATCGGTTTTTGCCCAACACCGATGAAGTTACTCCATTTCCGGAGGTTCTGCGCCCGAGCGCAAAACCTCCAAAGCCGGAGGTTCTGTGTATAACGTGCGCAGAAACTCCGTTTTGGAGGTTTTGCGCATGGACGCACAGTGACTATTATCATGATTATAATAGTTAATAAACCACAACACAGAGCGTAATGTTTCCGTATATAAAATCATTTACTACGTCGGCGTTTTCATCCAATCAGCGCGCGAGTAGCTCGTGACTTGTAACGAAATGACGTCATCGCAAATGACCCGAACATTGCTGTTTCATTCATAAATCAGCGATCGGCAAGTTTCGGAAGTGACTTACCCATAGTGCATTGCAAGATCAACATGGAGTCCGTGAAGCCGTCTCGCTGGTAGGTAAACTGAACATTTTAATGCTTCAAACCCCGTAAAAAACGGTCAAGAAATAGATTTTTCCTGATTTTGTTAAGATTGAGAACTTTCTGATGTTAAGGAGCGCGATTTTGAGACTCAGTATGCAATATTTTGATACTAAAATGCGATTTTAGAATGGCAATATCTTACAAACTCAGGTGAATGTTATGTGAAGTTTTTTCTTGATTACTAATAACCGAAGCTTTAAATGCAGTTGGTCTGAGAGGCTGGACAAAATGTTACTGTCTTGGGCAATTTGGTGTTTATAGGGTTGCTTTTTGTCACGATGAGCAAAGTGGCCATGTCTAGACTGACTTTCGAACCATTTCAGAGCTTACTGTATGGTGAATTTCGCTAATTGTGAAATTAGCCCACATGTCTTATTTACAACACTGTGAAATATTAATTGCTTATGCTGATGGATTGGTGAAGGGTAATTTCTTTGTAAATAGCAGACTTTAATTTTTCCCACTATTTATTTGGGGTGAATTTTCAGTTGAAATTGCCCATGATATTATAAGGGACTGTCATTTTCTTGGGGGGGTAAGTGCTGGGCATGAATATACTGGGGGCCGGGGGGGGGGGGTCATATAATTTTAGGAGACCAAAAATAAGGGGGGGGGGTAATTTGTTTACACCAAAAATAGGTAGGGAGTTATATAATTATTGATGTTGACCTGAGATAAGGGAGGGGGCAATGGGGGTCATAAAAATAAATTTTTCTCATTGAACATGAGTTACCGGGGCCCTGAAAATAAATAATATTAGGTCTGAAAGGGGGCCTAATTTTCCCCTTTAAATTGCATCTAGGTCCCCCTGTTACCAAGGGTTAGTCAACGGCACATCGACGGGTGGGGGGGGGGGGGTAAGGTAAATGACAAATAAATGAAATTGGTGAGTGATACCACACCAGAGGGAGGGTGGTGTTCAGGGGTAACATTCTCCAGTGGTGAAACAAGACTTTCGCAATCAAGGGAACAGCTAAGGGACCATTCACAAACACTTGTAACTGGGGGGGGGCTGATGCAAAGAGGGGGTCTGAAAATTTGTATCCCTCTGAAAATCACCCTACTTTTTTATCGTAGAACATGAGTTTACGTTTTTATATGGGATTAACGTACATTTTATATGGCCGGGGGGGGGGGTGAAAATAATTGTAGGTCCGAAAGCAGGGCCTGATATGTGTGTTTACTTTTGCATCAGGCCCCAGGTTACATGTGTTGGTGAACAGTTCCTAACTGAGGGTAACTCTGCCACCACCGCCATCAGGGGACTGGGGATTACCGATCTTTTATTGAACAATGTGTTCATTTGGGGAAGTGTGAATGGGGGAAAGGATTTCAAACGAGGCTGCTGTAACAGCCCCACACTGGAGGTATTGTGCAACTGCCCCAGCTCTATCCTAACAAATTTTCTAAATTTCTATTTTCTTTTCAGGCCTGCTAAAAGATGAGAGCTACTGTACAAGCAACGACCAACTGGCAGTCACAATTGACGGATGCCCCGTGTGCTATTTCATATCACTTTTTGCAGCAAAGGCAGTCAAAACAAATGCAACATAAGAACTGAAATGATGACCGAGTTCAGAAACGCACTTCAGATGTCGCTAATTGAAGAACAATACTAGTATTGAAAGTCGGGACTCATAAATTAGGTGTAATGGAATGTGTAAAAAGTTATTCCGATCTATTCGAAATATTCAATTTAGACAGATTAGAATACAATTTCATTTGATTTTAATTTAAGGGATTAAAAGTTGCTTAGATTGATTTTTTTTTTTAATCTAAGGCTCGTTAAAACTCCTTAGATTAAAATCAAGTTAAATTTTATCGAATTGGATTTCTATTCAAGCAATTTTTTTAAAGATTAAAAATCGAATTAGATTGAATTCTAGATTGAATGTTTCTAATAGATTATTCACAAATTTCATTAAATGTATTAATCCAATTGTGGATTTGTCCCTGATCGCAATCGCTAATACAAGTAGATTGATTTTTTAAGTTGAGAAATTTGGAGGGAGTATACTGGATATCTTCCATCACACTGGAGGCTGGTAAAAAATTCCCATCATTATTGAACTAGTTTGGTTTGATTGCTTATTCATGCCAGACACAAGACTTCCTTCTTCATACTTTTTTAATTGAAATAATTGTGCTTTTTATTTTGTTACTTTCTTACAGATCTCAAAATAAACAGTGATCAAAACTACATATTCACCATGCTTTCTTGTTTATTTCATGAACTCTTTTCTTTTTAATTATATGTACCAGATAAATAGGTGTAAAAAAACTAATTAATAATAAGTACATACAGATCATGTCTTTGTCTATTGGCAGTAGTCTTTTGGGAAGGAATGTGGGGATGTGTGCAGGCCTCGAATTTCAATGTTTTTTTGGGGAGGGAGGCTTGAAAATGTGTGCCCTCCCCCCAAACAAAACAACAACAAAAAACCTGAAATTTGAGGCCTGCACACAAGCATTCCCAAAAGACTACTAAGGGCACCAAGGCAAAAAAGTGATGAAGAATACCTTGAAAATGACAAATATCTGGGGCACCAAGGCCAAAACTGAAATTCAAGCCCTACTTATGTGTTAATAATATGGTGCCTTCACAAAAGACTAGCATTGACTGACATCTGTCAATGCTAGTCTTCATAGTGTCGTCTGCCAATAATAAAGGCAAAACATTTACAAGACGAGGGTTTAGGACCAGAAGGCCCTATCTGCAATAGATGCCAGGTGTCATATTTTAGAGATGTAGAAATTATTGAGATGTCTACAGGGCAGCTATTGCAATTAGGGCCTTCTGGTCTGAAACCCGTTGAAGTGGATACTCATCATATTTGTGGTATCCATAATTTTAATTATTGGAATGAAGGTACACCTTGCCCATCACCCTCCTACCGAAACCTTGGCTATACATTGGTTTGCCTCAAGTTCAGTAGTGACATCGGTGCATATTTTGGTGGGCTGGTGGAATATTGAATTGCAAGCGTTAAGTTAATTGCATAGAGCGCACATGTACAAGGGTGGTTTGTATGGCACAACCACAAGACAATGACGTCACTACTGAACTTGAGGCTAACCAAATAAAAGTGCATGCTCATCGAACATTTCAATCATTCTATGCTACATACAGTCTATAAGGAACTCTGCATTGCACTTGTAGGCATCATTATTTTGAATGTCACTTGTTGAGGTCTTCATTGTTGTTATAATTAGAGCAAATATTTACCAGTGCATCATACACGTAGTTAGTTTATGCACCACATAAAATCGCTATGCAAGTATTTAAGTTCTTATAAAATAGTCAACCTCCTTTCCTTCGAAAAAATACATTCTTGGCTTTTTCGGTTAGGCAGAATGTTGGGAGAGTTTTGAATACATGCAACAGATAACAGATGCCAGCTGTCGACTTCCAAATCATCATCATTTTTGACTTTCAAGAATTGTGCCATTATCCTGAGTTGTACTACTGCACCTGTAATTAGAATTTAAGAAAAAATAACCAATGATTAATTACAAATTATCAAGATTGTGGACCGCCTTTTACCAGACAGTGATGTTTAGTTTTATTCTTTTAACTCAGATGCACTCGCTTAGTTGCTTTTTAAATTGAAAATCACACTGGCCACGGTTTATTTAAAATTCCTATATGTAGCGGAATAGAAGAAAAATGGCCGTGTGCATACAATTTGACGATTGATGTAAAAAGAATAAATTTGAAATGCCATTGTTACTTTTTAAAATGTGAATTCCAGATCTGGCAATTTAATTATCTGGGTAATTATCCTCAAATGAAATCTTGTAAGTATATTGTTTGAAGATGGAGTGAAAATCATGTTTTCCTAGAATCCTATACTGCAAGTTCACATGATTAAGGGCTGTGCAATAATTAAGAGCCCCCTGGGGGATGAAATTTCCAAACAGCCCGTCAAAAATTGCTTGCCCCCTCCCTCTCGGCCCGCCAAAAATTGCTTGCCCCCTCTCAGCTTGCCCTTTGCACATTCCAAATTTGGATCCCAATTTGCAAATTAGTATACGCAAAAGCTCCAAAATCGGAGATTTTGCGCCGGTCGCAAAACCTCCGATATTGGAGGATTTGCGCATCAAAACTAATGTTATAATAAATGTTTAAACATGCTTGAGGGATCTAAAATGAGCGTTTATTGCGTTTCGACAGTATTTTTTGTGGGACATGAGAGCACCTCAGACCTAACGAATTGCATTCTGAATACGAAGCATGTATTTCTGATATCATATAATTATAATTTTTTGAAAATCACAATATAATACAAATTTTATGACAAATTATAAAAAATTGATATTTAACAGTCCTCGAAGTAAATTATATAAATCTAATGACATATTCTTAAAGTGTATGTACCAGGAGGAAAAGCCGACGGTCAATTGAAAATGTTGACCTTTCATATTGAAGATATGGATTTTTTCCCAAAAAGACTTAATTTTTTTGGCACCGCATGGTTTAAATTAAGAAGAAAATTTCTAACTCTCGTCTGAGTTTAGGATGTTATTAATACTTATTTGTTTCAGAGTCGTTGAGCATCGTTTTTCCCAGTCTCTGGCTTGTCTAAATCGTATATAGATCTACATTTTGATAGCCCTCACGGAAAAATATGTTTTTATTTCCCGTCTTCTTATCCCAGGTATGCGATTAACCGCCTTCCCACATTGTGCATATACCCTCCCTCCTCCATGGAGAACGACTGGTATCAGATTACATAGCATTAAATTGTTTCTGTGGGCAATTTGACTTCCAGCTCCCAAACTTCGCAGAATTCCTTTACCGATCCTGGGTGTTTTGGGAAAAAAAAATCCACATCTTCATTACGAAAGGTCAACATTTTCAATTGATCGTCGGCTTTTCATCCCGCCTACATACACTTTAAGTATAAATCATCAGATTTATAAAGTTTACTTAAAGTACTGTTATATATCAAAAATATCAATTTTTAATGATTTGCCATAAAATGTGTATTAAATTGCGAATTTCAAAAATCATTTGATATCAGAATGACATTCTTCGTATTCAGAATGCAATTCGATATGTCTGATGTGCTCTAATGTCCCACAATAAATACTGTCCAAACGTTCATACCCCAGCCCTTAACTTCATTACTTTTAGTATACGCAAAAACTCCAAAATCGGAGTTCAGGATACATTTGTGGTGCGCTAGGCTTTTTCATCTTTTATTATATTAAAACTTCGTCGTTCGTAAAATTCAAAACGTAATTGTCGATGAAGTGCTGAACGATCTCTGGCTTACCTAGGTTTCTGTCGTAGAAACTCAGAATTCTAGCTAGCTGCTTAACGCCCATGTCGATTTTTACTAGATTGATGAAACTTTGAGTTCTGTACGTATTCTGTCTTTGATAGCCATTTATCCAAAAACACAACTTGTTTTGAACGTACTCGATCGAGATGTGATTAATCTGGGTTGTGTTCAATTCCAATGAATCTGTGTGATCCCCCTTTCTCGCAATGTTTAGTACAACGTAGCTTATTCCATCGTCATTCCAGGTGATGTTCAAATACGCAAAAGTTCTTGGATTAGGTTGAAACGTCAACGAAATGGCATTGTTTGCGTGAGGGCTTTGATCTCCATGTTTGGCTGCAAAGCTAAGATTCCACGGTTGATGCACCGCATGGTTTAAATTGAAGAAAATTTCTAACTCTCGTCTGAGTTGCATGATTTCAAGATTTTTTCCTTCGTTAGGCAGAGTCGTAGTAGGAATGTTATTAATACTTATTTGTTTCGAGTCAGCGTTGAAGGCTTGTCCGTTTTTGATCTCTACCAGCTTGTCTATTATGGTTTCTGTTCTGCAGCAAACTCAAGAGCATTTCTCCTCGCATTCTGCCCAAAGATTGATTCTAATCTATATAGATCTACATTTTTATTAGCCCTCACGGAAAAATATGTTTTTGTTCCGTCTTCTTCGTTGGGTAATGCGATGTACCTTCCCACATTGTGCATATACCCTCCCTCGGGTCCATGGAGAACGACTGGTAATGTAGATTACATAGCATTAAAAATTAACCCAATACATGGACCCTACCAGTCTGTAGGCAATTTGACTTCCAGCTCCCAGCACTTCGTGGGAGTTCACTTTTACCGATCCTGGGTCAAGCGCACTGTCTATATACCACGTCCGTGTTCTCACTGCCTCACCGTTTGTGTAAGCAGTGGTGTAAGCGACTACAATTACCGACCAATCAATGCAGCTTGGCGGCGCGGCGATATTTGAAGAAGCTTCCCTTGATAAATAATGAGCAAACATTTGCAAACCGCACGCGCACATGTACGCATATGGACAATAGGACTAAGTCAAGTCGAGTGTTGATCGATTTTGACAGTGGTATAGTGTCTTTACTACTGATTTTAAACTTTAAAGAATGGAGTAACTTGTTGATATTTAATGTCGTAGGCCCGAGTTTTAGGTCTGTTTTACTGCTGAGAAGTTTGTGCTGATCCATCATGGAATATGGGATCAGTTCCCGAAGGATTTGGAGGTGGGATTGGAGACGGAACATTTGGCAAACAATATTGAAAACATTGAAAGAAAGTATGTCCAAAAATATTGGTTTGTTTTTGTTTGTTTTTAATTCATTTTTGGACGGTGAAATTATAGTGTGTCTTCGGTGAAGCCCCCCCCAGAAAAAGGGCTACTATAAATCTAAAAATCCTTTGTGAGTAAAACATTTATGCCCATAAATTAGAATATTCTTTTACTTCATTTGTATCAAAGTTTCGTAGAGGATGGGAGTTCTTATTCCACATACTAGGGTAAAGGCGCTGAATTCCAGTACTGATGGGCACATAACCCATATCACACTGGCGGTACAGGATACAGATCCCCAGAGTGAAGGTGACAGCGCAACAACCCCATACAGGCATCAGGAAATGGGCGATACTGTCAAATTAAATCCGGACTGTGGACTAAAAGGTTGTCCACAGACGGACAACATCGTTCATTTCCTTTTGTCGGGTAAAAGCTAGTGTGGGTGCCAGCTTGTGTTGTGACTTTTACTTCTTCTCTTCATCTTTCTTTCTTGCTGTCCCAATCATAGTGTTTTGTGTAGGATGTGGATTCTCAGGGGGCGCTGAGACCCCCTGTCAGTATAACAGCAAGAGCTGACTTCAAGAACTCCTCTCTTCCAACTCGGAGCTCATCCAGCCTCTACCATGTTACCTCGCCAGTGTGGTATGAGTAGGCAGAAGGAAGGGACACTTTTGTAGGGTGAACCTTCTGTAACCCAGATATGGGTAAATAGCGAATACTAGCTATGGTTTAACTAGTCGTCAATGGTCAACAGCATTGATGTATGTGTTGCGCCGGAGGAATCAACCGTATGGTCAACGACAAAACACAATTACACAAGCTCACATCTGGCATCCAAAAGGAGGCTAGTACTGTAAGAACTCAGGAATGGCCCTCTACTGTTGGTACGGAAGGACATGGCCACCCACCGTACTATTTGGCCTTGAATGTAAGCATGAGAGTACAAAGTCAAAGGAAAACGATGGTATCGGAAGGTGCGACCCGCAGGCCGGAAGATACGTCATTGGCTACTGGGGAAGAGAGAGATGCTGCTCAGAGTACACCTGTTGGTGATGACAGATCAGGATTAAAGCCTGCTACAGGAAGTCCTGTTCTTGACGGTCCCAGGAAGGAAAGGAACAGCACCCCTTGAAGGAAGCTAATAAATATTGCTACATGAAATGTACGCAGTATGTCAGGAGGAAAGATTGAAGTTGTGGAGAAGGAGATGGTTTGCAAACAATATTAAGATCCTAGGAATAACAGAGTTGTGGTGGCTTGGTCAAGGGAGGTTCACTACAGATGATGGAAGTATGTTTATATATTCTGGAAAAGATACTGGAAGGAAACAAGGAGGTGTGGGTTTCGTAATAGAAAGAACCACAGCCAAGTGTGTTTTGGGATATAATCCAAAAAATGAAAGAGTGATGACTGTAAGACTGCAAGGACATCCTTTAAATATATCTATCATACAAGTGTATGCACCAACATCAGATGCATCAGAGACTTCTATGAGATGGTACAAGGAGTTATGGATAGTATACCTAGTAGAGACTTACTCATCGTACTGGGGATTGGAATGCTAAGATTGGCAAAATGAAGGAGAAAACTAGGTGTATAGGCCAATATGGAATTGGGATCAGAAATGAACGTGGAGACAGACTGGAGGAATTTTGTGAAGCTAATAACCTAGTCATTGGGAGAACGTTATTTCAGCATCATCCACGGAGATTGTGGAATTGGATGAGCCCAGGAGATAGAACAAGAAACCAGATCGATTACATCATGGTCAGGAAGAGGTGGAGAACATCACTCCAAAATGTCAGGACACGACCAGGCGCTGATTGTGGTAGTGACCATCAGCTAATTGTAGCTAAAGTAAAACTAAAACTGAGAGCTAAGAGAGGCAATGCACCACCTACCAGGTGTGATGTTGACAACATTGCCACTCAATATTCAGTAGACGTGAAGAACAGGTTTGACGAATTACTGAAAGTTAATGAAGAGGAGCAGACCCCAAATGAATTGTGGGAAGACATGAAAGAAGCAGTCCAGAGCACAGCAAAGAAGTACATCCCTAGAAAGATGAAACGGAAACAGCCGTGGGTCTCTCAGCAGACCTTAAACCTAGCTGATGACAGGAAGAGAGCAAATGCAGATGGAGGAAAGGAAGAATGGGCACGCTTAAACAAAGAGGTCTCCAAAAGTGTTAAGGAGGACAAAAAAAAACTACATCGAAAGGAAGTGTGTGGAAATGGAAAGATGGAAGGGTGACTCAAAAATAGCTTTTGGTATTGCCAAATAACTTACCAAGAAGTGGACCCCAGGATGGATGTTATAAAATTAATGATGAGAAAGGTAACACTCTTACCGAAAGTGTAGACATCAAAAGGCGATGGGTTCAGTATAGTTCCCAGCTGTTTGAGGCACAAGATGACAAGGTGTATGTACAGTGTGAAACGAGTGAGGAAGAACCTCCACCATTGAGATCTGAAGTTGAACTTGCCATGGAACAAATGAAAAATGCTAAGTCACCTGGCATTGATAATGTAGCTTCTGAGTTGTGGAAGGCAACTGGGAAAGAAGGGATAGACCTAATGTGTCGTCTATGTGGTATCATCTGGAAAAAGAAGAAATGGCCGATAGACTGGTGCAGGGCAGTATTTATTCCACTGCCAAAGAAGGGAAATTTGAAAGAGTGTGCCAATCACCGGACCATCAGCCTGATTTGTCATGCAAGTAAAGTGCTTCTGAAGATCATCATCAAGAGAATGAAGAACAAAATGGAGCAAGAAATATCTGATGAGCAGGCAGGATTTCGTGAAGGGACCAAATTGTCAATATCAGGAATGTGATTGAGAAATACAGAGAGCATAGACTTCCTCTTTACATGTGCTTCATAGATTACAGTAAAGCTTTTGACTGTAACCTGTTACCTATGGCTTAATTAAGTTTCAGTGAAATAATGTCACAAGTTAAAAATACAAAATATAGCTCAACATTGAAAATAGAAGCATTTTAACCAGTTCCTTTTTTGATAGTTGTGGAGCACCAAGTTCATGAAGTCATAAAAGAAATCAGGAACCATTAATTCCCATTTTACATATCAACTTTATTTCCCTAATGTGTTAGCAACACATATCCAAAATTTTAACGAAATCCGTCGACAGTAAGCTTTCCAAAATGAAGTGAATTTAAATCATCAGTGATGTACCTCCTTTTGGCTTCAAAAGTATGTAAGCTACATTGATACCGATGCCACCAATAAAACGAGAAGATTTGCCCCTTCATTTTGCATACCACTTTGTCCAATTTTTTGCAAAACAAAATCAATGGGTGTAGTACCCCTTAAGATCAGGGTCTGCTTTAGATTAACATAAATGGATGTATGGACGAGAAATAATATGTTTTACCGTGCATAAAAATGGTTAGAGACTAATTTGATACAGTGTATGGATTTCAAAAGCTTCAAAAGATCGGAAGGGAATTATTACAGCAAAACGCTTTGCGTGTGCCGCACACCTCTCGACAATCATCCAATCAGAGAAGCATATTACAAAAATATTTTTGTAGACTTGAATTTATTTCCATTCATATCAGAAATATATTTTAACTTTAATCTCGTTTCACGTTTAGCAGCACTTTGACTTGCGACAAAGCAACAAAGGGGCCGTAATGATAAGTATTATAATTTAATTGGCCAATTTAATGTAGAACAATTTAAAACTGATTCACACAAGCAATAGTAAAATTTCACTTACGGGTGGAATTTTCGTGCCTCACCCGAGGTCACTTCTTCAGCACTGAGTTGGCGTAGTACTGGAAGACGTACCGCTACTCGGGACACGTGATCTGGGCAATGAACCCAAACCACTTGACCCGAGTAGCCTCTTGTAGGCGGCTGGTAGGGGTGGCATCCCTGATCTTTATTGAGGTCAGGATCGGAGGCTGCGATGTACACTGCTTCCTTAACCCTTCCTAAACAATTGGCCAATTGTTTTATTTTATATGCGGAATTTCTTTTTGTATACATTACAATACAACAGTCTTTGGGTATGTGTTGTTCATATTTACAATTTCTTAGTTGCCTTGAATAATCAAAGTAAATTCAAATGTGTATTGATCATATGTATCCCTATTAACATTATATTATAGTCTCGCGGTAGCTATGAAAAGTAAGATTTAAAAATAAATGACTGATCAAGTTTAATTAGATTATTTGTTGTCATAAATCAAGGATAACAAAATTTCAAACATCTTTTTTCGTTTTCTTCGTTTTATGGAGTACTTCAAAACCTGATGACTTTCCCAAGCTTGAATCTGCTTGGCTATTATATATTCATACAAAGAAAGGAAGTATTCCAAAAAACGTTGACAACGTAAAGAAAGCAGCAAGTTTAAAAAGCCCCCACCCCGGCTGACTTTTTGAAACTTGGTCCCATTTTGAACATCAACAGCGAATCGGTGTTTTTATTTTATTTTCAACAAAATACCAACAATCCAACAATATATAACGTTTTAACAATAGCATCACTGCCATTGCATGGCTGCTTGTTATTCGTTTAATATTATATAGGATACTGGCTTACCATCCAAGAACAAGATAACAGAATGCTTATAAATTAATTCGTCACATTAAAGATAAATAACGCTTCTGGAATGTTTTAAGTTGATAATATGATCAATTTTAATTGGTACATTTTAAAACAGGACTGCCAAGTTTCAAAAAGTGAGCCAAGGTGGGGGGGGGGGATGGGCTTTTAAAACTTGCTGGTTTCTTTACGTTGTCAACGTTTTTTGGTAGATATATACTCTTTGTCACAATTATTCTGCCGACCATTGTCAAGTCTTTTTTTTCCACGCTTGAATAATACTTTGAATCTTCGTTACCTTTCCCTCCCAGTTCTCAGGTAGCTACTAAATTAATGTACACCGAGTGAGTTAACAGTATTATGTGGGTACAACTCTCAACTTAAATCATATACAGACTTGACATTTAACATGGAATACTTTTTCGCTAAATTCCAATACTGGTCTGGTAGGGTCTGCATAAAAGACACGGGGTAAATATTAATTGGGTGCGTCGGGAGATGGTATTAAATAATTGTTTGACAGAAAATGCGCTTTCCATTAGTTTACAGTATGGCGCTCATAATGTAGTAAATTAGTCTAAAATATTAATGGCGGAATCAAGAAGACCGAATTTAAATTGTGTGGGGTAAAATTTCTGAATTTGAGCAACATTATTCTGATATTATCAAATTTATTGAGGGTTGATTCAGTAAACCTAAATACCAATAAGTGTTCGTCAGAACTGAAATGCACCTGTGATCTACCATTTTTGAAAGTAGGAGGAGCTTTAAAAATATGGCTCTATAAAGTGCTATGCACTCAGAAAGTATGAATGCTCCCCTGGGGCCAAATGTTATAAACTTACTGTACACAAAGAAACAGTGTGAGTTCATTGGACAACAAGGAATCCCCACAGTTGCTTTTTTTTTTTTATCGTATGTTTATAACATTTGACCCAAGGGGGCCATTTAAAATGTCTGAGTACGTACAGCTTTTAAGAGCCTTATTTTTAAGATTCTCCCATGTTCAAAAACTTGGTATATTGTAAGTGTATCTCAGCTGTGATAAATGCGAGTTGCTGACGAAGTTTAAGAAATATCACCTCAAACCCCTATAAATTTCATAATAATAGAACCACGTTGCAGAAATTCCGAATTTGTGTCCCCACAAAGCTCAAATCCAACCTCCCTAAATCCGCCATTGTAGGCAAATTCGCTACAATATGAGCACCATAATGTAACATATCGAAAGCACATTTTCTATCAAGCAATTAGTTTACACCATCTTCCGACATACCCCGATTAATATTTAGCCCGTGCGGTCAATGCAGGCTCCGTCCATACCAGTCTTGGATTTTTTTCCGAAAAATATTCCATATTAAATGTCAAGTCTGTATCTTTCTTTGACTTGTTGCACAAGATATAATCCACGTGGCTTCTGTGTTTGTTGAATTTAGCTTCGGACCAGAAACAAATGAAAATTCACGTATTTTTTTAAAAATTGGCCTACATGCTTTTGATCTGATAGAAATACTGTAATATTGTATGCATACATTGTATGTCAATTTATTTGTTTAAATAATTCTGAAGGGGACGTTTTGAACCATTTATGTTCTTATCTTGTCTTATTTTACAAGCCAAAAGTTTAATAGACCTTATAAACATTAGTGCAGAAAGGGGACAATATTGACGTACACCCTTTTCCAAGTTGTATGCTGTTATTGAGTGACCTTTTATGCAGTTTCACTGCTTTTAAGCAGTGAAATGGTCCACAGCTTCATCCCCAACTCTAAAAAGTTAAGATTCTTATCATCAAAAACCTAAGACTATTATACATACTCTTTGTGTAAAAAACCATCCAGTTAGATTCAGTCGTTTGTCAAAGATATGTCCGATTTGATTTGTTTTTGTCTGTCGACAGACAGAAATTACACATAGTTGCCTGTGAGGCACTTCAATAAATGCATTTGTGCGTACCTCGCAATTTCAGTGTTTGCACCAACTGAAATTTTAATAATAAGCTTTTTGTGGATATCTAGGCCCTATTGAACCATTCCTTTAAAGTCATGAAATCATGAAATACTCCTTTAAAAAGAAGTTATGGAATTGAATAAACACTTTGTTCTATAATTTTCAATGTTTGTTTACATCTAAGTATCCTTTTAGAACTTCAGCTGCAATAGGTCTGAGTTTTGGATCTTTACTGCGACACCTTTGGTGAAGTTTGGACAATATGAGACTGGCGAGATTTCCATAGATATCTGTTCCTGCAAATAATCCACTACCGGTGGAATCTTCCAGATGTCTGACTTCTCGTCATAACCTTTGGAAGGTATTAATAATTGTTCGGGAGCCAGAAATTCTCCAGGGACATTGGGATAATGTGCTCCCTTGGACGAATTGACCAGAGGAAGTCGGTCTAAATCGTTAACAACAATATGAAGATCAGAAGTCACTAAAAACTGTGTAAGTAATTTAAGTAACATATCACCATCACACATGACATGCGCACCAGTTGGACGTGAATGAAGAAAATTAATTACTTTAACATAATCAATATAAAGTATACATCTCGTCGCCCCACTGCCTCATTTCAAATATATAGTTTTAGTTTTGGTTTTGGTTTTGGTCACGTGGTTTCCTATTGTCCTGCCTAACCACTTGAATCACAAGATATCGAACTCTTTGTTTCTACCTTTTGTTTAAAACTAAACATTTGTGACAGGTAGTTTCGGTTTTGGTTTCAGTTTCTTATAAGTGGTGTGGCGAATAAAATTACAGGATTTTCGAGTTACCTGATCTAAGTATACAAAAGAAATGTTTAAATTTCGCAGTGCAATATTCACGAGCAGAGAAGTCGAACAAAACAGTCTACATTTGAAAGCATTGATTTAGTTTGAAAGCATTGGCTTGAGACTACGAAATAGCCTAAGCTGATTTCACTGTGAAAATATATAGACCATCGAAATATTTGCATTCGACATTACAAAAGGGGCCACTACTGTAATTGTATAGGTGCTATAAACAAAATCGATTCATGTCCTTAATCCCATGTACCAGAATCGATGGAAGGCCATTATATGACCTCTAATAACCTAATGACTTTTACTGAAGCAATTTTTACTGCAAAAAGTAGAAGATAGAGGGGAGAAGATTGGGGGTGGGGGGGGTGTGTGTGTGGGGGGGGGTTGGAGGGCAAGGGGGATATGGGCCGGGAGAGAGAGAAACATATGAGAGAGAGCATTGGAAGTGAAAGAGAAGGGGAGGAGAGCTCGAGATGAAGATATCGAATGTAGGGGAGGAGGAGGGAAAGGGGTAATTTAGGAAAGAGGTGGTTAAATAGGGAGGGGAGCCCCCTCTTAAAGAGGTATGGGTTGTCCTTCCCGGGGATAATAAACTAATTCATAATCAAATCATCTCCATGCATCATTTATGTTTCATACAAACAAATTCCCCCACCCCACCCCATCCTTCAGTATACGCGCATGTATATGATTTCTAGGCCTAGAACTCGTGAGTGTAATATATGCCACCTACCTTCGACAGAGAGCATCAACTGTCGTCCGCGGGATAGATTTCTGATATCAATCATGATAATAATTATGTTAGCACAATAGGCTATTGTATACTTCTGGTTATATACCCTATACTGTGTCCTCCCAGCATAATAGTGTTATGATTGCAGATCAGATCAGCTCTACTTTTTAATCCCTTGATTTTTGGTTTCTGAACAAAAGAGAAACCAAAACTATATATTTGAAATGAGGGATTGTCTTGATGTGTGTCCTTTAAGATCTTGTTGATGCTTAATAACGACCCATATCTGTGATACTCTGTGACAATGGCAGGAATTGATGAGCAAAAGCCAAGCAGTTGAGTTACAAACGGACTTGGGTGAAACATTTGGAAATTTCTTTGCCGCAGATAAGAATTCATCGGTGTGTTCGGGTTTAGTCAAATTCACAAGGCTTACGTTGTATTTCTCCCATCTGGCAAGATAAACCTGGTTACAAAATAAAGAACAATAATTATGTTTTAATAAACGTGGTCAAATAATTATGTTCATTTAATACTTTTTTAGTAAGTATAGTAAATGAAAGTGGATTTGTGAGATTGTTTACCACATCTTCGAATAATCTTTGTAATCTACAAACTTATAGATTTGGACCCCCTACGCCAAAACATACACAAGATACACTAAAAGATCTTAGCGGTGTTTTGGGTCAATTGGGGAGTATATGTAGCCTATGTAAAAAAAAAGTTGGTAAAGCGGTCAAATTCTCGGTTTACTGGGATACCATTGGATACAAGGGTGAAATTTCAAAATTGCTGAAATCTGGTTGAAAACCACCCCAATGTATTCCTCTGGCCGGTAAGGATTTGGAAAAGGTATAGTTTGACCTAACTGCACAATTTCCAGCAAAATGATCAAGTGTCATTTATTTTGGGCTCTTACATAAGAAAGGGTCATTAACTCTTCCAATTGTTGTTCTCATGGTCACAATTTGTTCCTAGCACCATCTAGGCTGCTTCGTTACATAGGTAACGTCGCAAAACTGGTCAATTAGAGCTCAATGAGAATTGATCTCTTTCAACCTGTTACATATCAAGAAAACACAAACTGATTTAAAAACGTGATAAACATGATAAAGACGTGTTTTGGTTCTGATCAAAACGTTTCAGTAATTTTTAAATAATATAATAATAATATAATTGCCATGAAAACGTTTTTAAAACTTTTTTTTGAAAAAACTTCAACTACATTTACAAACTATTGTCAAAATGTTTTTGTGAAAAAAATGGCAAAATCTTTGGTCAACACTTAAATGTTTTGCAGCAAGCTCACAAAGGCTGATGAATTTTGTTAAAAACATTATACCCTTTATATAACCCGATATTTACATCTCTTCTGAACTTATTTGTATGGTGTTGATCCCTGAAGCAGACGGAACATCAACACCAAGTACTTTTTGCGCTTCATATGGTCCTGATAGGCTCTATAATAGCTCTTAAAAACACGAAGATTTTGATCCAATGACATTTTTTCCGACAGCCATTACTTAATATTTTGTTTTTGCTAAACATCTAAAAAAAAAGTAACTAACCCCCTTAAATAATGGCCATTATTCAAAAACGGGCTATTGTATTACAAATCTGTAAAATGCGCTGGAAGCAGAATTTATTTCTGCGCATTTTGATACCTCATTTGATACGATAGCCCAGAAAACAATAAAACACCGGTTAATTTAATGTAGTGAGGTCCAGATTTGAAAGTTGCACTTACTTACAATTTTTTTACAATACAAAAACACTCAGATATTTATTTATTTATTTATTTATTTACATAACTGGCTAAAATACATCAAAAATACACATACAAAGCATGTCATCAAATAAAAATTATACAAGATTGTCCCGGTAGGCTAGACAGGAAGAGCCATGGGCGTGAACACTATCACTCGACCCCTCCAACCCACCAAGACGAATGAACTCAAAACATAAATATTAAATATTGCACATTTAGAATAATTAACACATTACACATTACACATATTTCATCAACAATAACATAAAATTTAGGAGTCCAGCTCCAGCTCTTGCATGTTCATTTCAATAAAATGTGTTTTAAGGTGGCTTTTGAATGGCCTCATATTTGTATGCAAAATAATCTGATCCCTGATGGACACTGGAAGTGCATTCCAAAGACGGGGAAAATGACACTGATGGTATATTTAAAACTATCGGTTTTGGGGGTGATATGATTGTTAAAAAGCAAATTGTAAAGATGGCGAATGCTTATTGCTGAAATGAAAGACATAATAATTTGAAATACACTGGCAAGCAAAACAAATAGATAAATATTTCCTCCTGTTATTAAGATCCATAAGATTGCGTTGTTGAAGACGTTCCCTGTAAGATTGATCCCCCCTTCTCTGACCCAAAATAAATCTTGATGCCCTCCTTTGGATAAGTTCCAAATTATTAATGTGATTTTTTCGATATACAAACTGGTGAACAAAAATCTATGACCGGTAAAACAAGAGCAGATACAGTGTGAGCAGGATGTTTTGATTTTGTTTACCAACAACAGTCCTGAGGAAGCCTATGAGTATATTGCACTGTTTTGTAACATTGGACACATGCTCATTCCAAGAGAAGTCAGCAGATACCTGAACCCCAAGGAGACGTAAACTAGAAGCTTCTGAAAGCTGGGTGTTTGAAACATAATAAACTGGTGATGGTTTGTTTCTGCGACGGCAAATACACATAACTTGACATTTCACAGGATTTAACTGAAGAGCATTGTTTTCCGACCACCATTCGAGTGTATTCAAATCATTTTGGAGAATAGCAACATCCGAACCATTGTTAAGTGTGCGGGAAATAAAACGATCATCAGCATATTGATATACTTTGTAATTTAAATGCAGATGAAGATCATCGGTGTAAATGTTAAAAAGAAGTGACCCCAAGACTGATCCCTGGTGCACACCAGATAAAACCGGAACAAAATGAGACATATGGCCACGAAAAACAATAATTCTTTGCTTGCGGTTTAAAATAAGAGAAGAGATCCAGATCAAAAGTGGACCTCTAAAACCATACGTGCGGTGAGGTTTTTCTAAAAGAACTGCATGAGAGATGGAATCAAAAGCACGACTGTAGTCAACAGAAATTAAATCAACTCGCGGAGTCGGGCTTGTGCGACGGTCCAGGATCTTATTCCATTCGCAGACAGCCTCACTCAGGGCAGTGGTGCACGATTTACCCACGGAAAAACCATGCTGCTCTGAATACAAAAGGCAATTATTCAAAAGTTTACTTCGAATATGGTCGGAAACAATGCTCTCCAACATTTTAACAACAACGGATGTGAGAGCAATCTAAACAAAGACAGATTTGCAAGATATACAGATCGCAAAACATTTATTTATTTATTTATTTATTTAATAAATAAATAAATAAAAATAAGCATACTGCCATGTAATATAAACCACACACTTTCAATGATTAAACCCATTTTATTTGTCAAAAGTTACTATCCAGCAATGAATGTGTTACAAGTGGACTTTTATACATACTGGATTTCAATCAATGTGTTACAAGACTAAAATCCTGGATTTTGGTGTTTCTTTCATACATGCTATTTTTCACATGCTCAATAGACACAGAGGATGAATTTGAGTTGTTCATTCATACATATGACAGGCCTATCTATAGCAACAATTTCCCATGCTTAACTTGATTTGGCCAAAGTATGGACTTGGGTGGGTTTTGTATTCATATATTCAACTGTAAGACAGCCTCACTCAGGGCAGTGGTGCACGATTTACCCACGGAAAAACCATGCTGCTCTGAATACAAAAGGCAATTATTCAAAAGTTTACTTCGAATATGGTCGGAAACAATGCTCTCCAACATTTTAACAACAACGGATGTGAGAGCAATCGGGCGATAGTTTTTTAAGATCATTACACAGATTTCCTTCCATTACACTAAATGCAAAATCAATAGAGTTTTAAAATTACATTGATTTAAATGTACGCTCTGACGTCAATATTTAGTCAATTGTTACAAATAAGATGTCAAAATGTGCAGAAATAAATACAATTACCCGTTTTTGAATAATGGTCATTATTTGAGGGGGTTAGTTACTTTTTTGAGATGTTTATTAATATATAATATGATGCAATAATCTGAAAACATAATAATCATCTCAGTTCTAGGAAGATCAAGATTTGGCGCGTTTCAACGTTCCAACCCCACCCCACCCTCGCCCATAGTTTGCAGAACGCACAACCGAGCATGCTAGTACCCAGGTACTGCATTCCGGCTTCGTTATACAGACCACAAAACAATATTGGTACCAGGTATTATAACCCCTTGATATCCTAAACAAAGACAGATTTGCAAGATATACAGATCGCAAAACATTTATTTATTTATTTATTTATTTAATAAATAAATAAATAAAAATAAGCATACTGCCATGTAATATAAACCACACACTTTCAATGATTAAACCCATTTTATTTGTCAAAAGTCACTATCCAGCAATGAATGTGTTACAAGTGGACTTTTATACATACTGGATTTCAATCAATGTGTTACAAGACTAAAATCCTGGATTTTGGTGTTTCTTTCATACATGCTATTTTTCACATGCTCAATAGACACAGAGGATGAATTTGAGTTGTTCATTCATACATATGACAGGCCTATCTATAGCAACAATTTCCCATGCTTAACTTGATTTGGCCAAAGTATGGACTTGGGTGGGTTTTGTATTCATATATTCAACTGTAAGTATATCACTCGCGCAAAATTGTAAACAGAGTCATAGGCGTAGATCCCGGGGGGATGGGGGGGGGTAAATTCTCCCAATATTTTGCCAGGGGGATGGTCTATACAATCACCCCCCCCTCCCATGTTGACGCCTGATAATGGGTTTCTGACCAAATTAACCTCATATTTGCCCATTTTTTGCCCCCAAAGTGCAAATTTTCGCGCGCTTCGCGCGCATTTATTCTACTTTTACACCATTATTTCATCAGTTTAGCTTCAAAATAGCAAAATTTTTCTCGCGCTTCGCGCACGATTGAACCAAAAACTTATTCTGTCGCCAAAAGGTGCTGGATTGACTATACTTGAATTTTTTTTCCAACTCCATCCCCCCAATGTCAAAAAGAAATCTACGCCACTGCCTGATGTCATCATGGCTGCAGCTGCAAATATTAATATAAATAAACGCAATAGAGGGGTCAATTGGAATGACAAGGGAACATTGGCTATCCTCATAAGAGACACGGAAAGTATTTCTGGGATAAAAAAAAAGCTTTGGGAGGAGATAGCCACGCTATTACATGACAAGGGGGATCCCCATACGGTCGGCGGAGCAGATACATGCTAAGATAAAGGAACTGAAAACTCTCCATCGCACCCTCCATGATCGGGTAAAAAGTTAAGGCGCAGGAGCATTGAACATCCTTATTGGGATGACCTACACGAGTTTCTAGGGGGGGTTAGCAAATGTAAACCCTCCAGAGGGCTCAGTGGGGGGGGGCAGTATGGCCCTGGAAGTAGATGGAGATGACATTTATTAAGCCATAAGCATGATAACAGAAAGGCATGTAATTGGATTTTATAAGATGATTAGGGGGGTCCCAAATATACGGAAAGAAAAATAGGGGGTTTTTGATGACCAAAATGTAGGGAGTCGCAACATTACATGACTACAGATAGTGTGTTTATTTTATTCCAAAAGACTGATGCCTGTTTTTTTTTTTTTTTTTGGGGTTCATAAAATCTTTTCTGACAAAATAGGGGAGGTCGCAAATTTTATTGAAGCCGACTTTTTGTAAATTTGGGACCCCCCCCAGAAGAAAATAGCATGATGATGGGAGTCATTGCTATCTTTTTATTTTTGTCATTTTTTCAAAGATGTCCACCATGTAGGGCCTACATGTATAAAATGCGATATAGAGCTAAGACTATTGTAAAATGGGACTACTTTGTCAAACTAAAATAATAATAATAATAATAATAATAATAATAATAATAATAATAATAATAATAGCATAATAATAATAATAAATAATAATAATAATAATAATAATAATAATAATAATAATAATAATAATAATAATAATATAACCTATATAAATGCAAAATTGGTCTGAATTTTGGAACTTTTGAATTTGCATTTTTCTTACATGACATACCTACCGCATTGTCTGTAACTTTTTCTAAAGAGGGGCGTTTATTGAAAGTGAAAAAATTTAAAATCGGGTTAAATTTTCTGATGATGCTCATGTAGAAAGGAGGGATTTATGACCGGTAATATGCTTATCGGACATAACACGTCGGACATACGCTGGCGAAGTTACGCAATTTATCGGATTAATTACCATAGCAATAGGTGAAAACAAGTTTGAACATATAGATTGAATACAATACTAGTCTTTTCAAAGATACTAATCTTACAGGTGCAAGCAATTAGCATGATTCACCTATTGCTATGGTAGTTAATCCGATTATTACGTAACTTCGACAGCGTATAAGCTATTGCCGACAAATGTGGACGCGCTAAGGGATTAGCGGAAATATTTAATTCGATCGGACATACAGTTAGGACGCTGGACAACCGATTGTTATTGTTCTGCAAGGCTCACTCAGTCATTTAATAACTAGGCAATACAAACGATCGAATTTGGTATTCAAATGAACAAAATTTTGAGTTACACCTTTTCAGTGTAAAATTTTTTTCTCGGCCAAATGAAACGCAATTATTTTCATTTTTTCAGTAAATGTCAGGAAAAACTGTAATGCTTGATACTGTATTTTTGTTTCAAATCTTAGTGTTAAACTTAGTCGTGAAATTCAGTCATTTAGTGTAAGATTTTCGATTTTGATAGGCTTCAACTCTGCCCGCGAGCCTTTTTTTTATTAATCTTTTAGCTTTTCAAAGTAATATAGTTCGCTAAAGAAGGATTTTTCCCAACTTTCTAACGCACATCACCGTGAGCGATATATCATAGTTTTGTCAGAATTTCCGTTTTGATTCCATAATTTTTGACTACCAGCTGAAATTTTTTCAAATCCACGCGTGAAATCTTAGGCTAATACTGGCATTGTGGATCGATATCTCTGGGTGCCCGGCCTGGATACAGTGTTGCCAGAACTTCAATATAGCAAAGATATAACCTAGTGTTTCAATTGTCATGAAGGTGGTTGGGTATAGTGCCTTTTGTTTGTGTTTGTTTGAAATTGCTTAAACCCACCGACAGTCATAATGAAGCAGCCAAAACAATACAAGGTTAAACATGGAAGTTTATAACAACCTATTATAATGACCTAAAGGAAAAATCATTTATGGCAACAATGAGCCTTGCATTGTAAGTCATGGTTAAAATGTGTTGAGTACCCACCCCACCCCCATAGGCCTACATAATATTACATACCGGTACCTTATAATATTTATATAGCACGGCTATAGCTATACATTTAGAAAGTTGGTCCTATAGCGCTAAATTATGACAAATAGGCCTACACAAACCCGAACGCAAGTCTGAAGGGTGTATTGCAAATGCCAAACCGCGATGGGGGGGGGTTGAGGGTAAAATAAAAACGGAAATTCTGACAAAACTATAATATATAGACCCACACGATGTGCTTTACAGAGGTGGGAATTATCTTTCTTTAGCAAACTATATTAGTTTGAGACGCTAAGAAATGAATTCCGTAAAAAGCTCGCGGGCGAACTAAAGGCCTATAAAAATCAAAAATATCACACTAAAAGACAAAATATGATGCTTGAATTTTAACACCAGGATTTAAAAAAAATGTATATCCAAGCAGTATGTCTTTAACTGACATTACTGAAGAAAAAAAAATATTGCTTTATATTTGACCGAGAAAATAAATTTCATAGCAAAAAGGTGTATCTCTGAATTGTGCTGATTTTAACATGTATCGATCGACTTTTAGCGCGATTATGCATTTCTAAAGAATTGGTTGTCCAGCGTCCTAACTGCATAAGCCTAGATAAAAGATTACCGGTAATAAGTGCATGTGTGAACACAGCTACACACACTAACCTTTCCCTAAAACGATTAAGCAGCAAGTTGTGTATCACACCCATCATGGGTTCGAACCCCTTTATTGTATTTTATTGTTAATCCTGAAGAGCGTGGTTACTTTTGAATGAGCGGCAGCACACATATTTTTTTTTGAGGATAGCTGGATCTATCTCCTTTTCCTCACATCTTCTCTGTAGTACAAAGCTGTCTTTTTATCTAGTGTTTAGACAATGTTTAACCAACCATTGCTATCAATGGATGTTGCCATTTTTGACGACTTTAATGCCCAAAATGAATCAATAAAACCGTGTATAAGATATTTGCGGGGATATTTATAAATAAATGGGCACTTCTGGGTTGGGTATCTATAGAGGCCCTGCATGAAATTATTGATTGGCTCCAAACAAAGAATTTGAACCGGTGTCCTTCACCGTAGTTATGGCGGAGTACAGTCCATTCAATCAAAAGTTGTCATCAACCTATTTGATCGTAGTGCAGGGTATGTGTGTGAGACGAACTGTCACGGTAGATTGCAATCATGCTTTTGTTGAATGCATTTGAGTAGTCTGCCATATTTACGGGATGATACGTCACATGCAATGCCTCTATAGATTATATAGAATTTAAGTATGATATATTTTCGATGGTAATATATTTCCACTTTCAAAGTTTGTAGTTTTCATAATTGCAATTTCTGAATATTATATAAAAAGCGGGAATAAGTCTATTAATGTAAGAGTATCGGATCATTTTGAATGTTAATAAATACGAAACGCGCGATAGACACCAGCGATATAAGGGATTGTCGCGATTCTTGCAGTAGCTTTTATGAATAGAATACAATAGTGGATACAATAGCGGATACAATAGCGGAACAATAGAGCTCTCTTACGGGCAAATAAACCTCGTCGCGTTTTGCTAAATTTCACTTCTTCTTTTTCATGAACTAACCGTTATTTCATTAAGTAACCGTTATTTTTAAAACTTGGCAAAACCTCGACGCGAGGTTTTTAATTTGACGAGCGTGCCCCGAATGCCACAATACCCCTTGCCGTATTGCCTTATAATATACATTATATTATTTAAAGAAATGTTGGGAATAGGCATAATGCGTATATAAACATATTCGACGAGCGTGCCCCGAATGCCACAATACCCCTTGCCATATTGCCTTATAATATATAATATCATATTATAAAAAGAAATGTTGATGTTGGGAATAGGAATAATACGTATATAAACATATTCGACGAGCGTGCCCCGAATGCCACAATACCCTTGCCATATTACCTAATAATAAATAATATTATATTATATAAACAAATGTTGGGAATAGCCATATTACGTATATAAACATATTCGACGAGCGTGCCCCGAATACCACAATACCCCTTGCCATATTGCCTTATAATATATAATATTATATTATATAAAGAAATGTTGGGAATAGGAATAATACGTATATAAACATATTCGACGAACGTGCCCCGAATGCCACAATACCCCTTGCCATATTACCTTATAATATTATTATATTATATAATAAATGTTGGGAATAGTCATAATACGTATATAAACATATTCGACGAACGTGCCCCGAATGCCACAATACCCCTTGCCATATTACCTTATAATATTATTATATTATATAAAGAAATGTTGGGAATAGGAATAATACGTATATAAACATATTCGACGAACGTGCCCCGAATGCCACAATACCCCTTACCATATTACCTTATAATATCGTCGGCCGTATCACATACTGACGTATTTGCAAAATACGCATTTCGAGAAAATCGAACTTGAAAATCTAGCGATTTTTATTTGCTGCATAATCTTGATTAAAATATTATTGTCGATTAAAACCAGTTTAACAGTAATGCAAATATACCATATTTTCAATATAATTCACTTATCACTATCAGAGCATAACTTGTTCTGCAATAAATCAATATTAAATAAAATACGTCACTATGTGAAAAGGACTAATGTCAATTTCCCCGTTCAAATGACAAATACGTCGCGCAAATACGTTAGTATGTGAAACAGTTGCGCAAATACGTCAGTATGTGAAAAGGACAAAACAGCTATTTTACCGTGCATTGTGAGAGTCGCGCAAATACGTCGCGCAAATACGTCAGTATGTGAAACGGCAAATTCTTCAAATTGCAGATACGATATACTGGGCTTGCGCAGTATAGGTGATCGGCAAATACGTCGTTATGTGATGCAGACATTTCAAGGTTTTGTAAATACGACATAATTAAATTAATTAATATCTTACTAATTAAGCCACTTTGAGGCATGATTTTTGGTGAATATATAGAGTAGAACATAACAAACTAACATACCAATTTTCTCAAAAATGTTAAAAATGTCGAATACGTCAGTATGTGATGCGGCCGACGATATGTAATATTATATTATATAAACAAATTATGGGAATAGGCACAATACGTATATAAACATATTCGACGAGCGTGCCCCGAATGCCACAATACCCCTTCCCATATTACCTTATAATATATAATATTATATTATATAAAGAAATGTTGGGAGTAGCCATATTACGTATATAAACATATTTGACGAACGTGCCCCGAATGCCACAATACCCCTAGCCATATTACCTTATAATATATAATATTATATTATATAAGAAATGTTGGGAATAGGCATAATACGTATATAAACACATTCGACGAGCGTGCCCCGAATGCCACAATACCCCTTGTCATATTGCCTTATAATATATAATATTATATTATATAAAGAAATGTTGGGAATAGGAATAACACGTATATAAACATATTCGACGAGCGTGCCCCGAATGCCACAATACCCCTTGCCACATTGGCTTATAATATATAGTATTATATTATATAAAGAAATGTTGGGAATAGGAATAATACGTATTATTATTATTATTAAAGCACATTTCTATAGCGCTCTACAAATAACACAGCGCTTTTGCAATTACACATTTGGAAAAAAGTACGTCTTCAGAAGCCGCTTAAAAGCAGCCGCAGATTCCGCTTCTCTGACATAAACAGGGAGCTTGTTCCAGTGCTGGGGCCCGAAAACGGTGAAACAGCAATCCCCGGCTCTTTTATTGGAGCGAACTGTATAGAGCCTTGTTTTGTCAGATGATGAGCGAAGCCTGCGACTGCTTCTAGATGAATCAGGATGATTATAAAGCGTGACAAGATCTTGTAAATATGCCGGAGCAGTTGTATATGTGCAACATGATCTTGAAGTTAATTATTTCTTTTACCGGGAGCCAATGGGGGGTATTCAACAAATCGGCAGAGCACCTGTCTCGTCCACATGCAAAGATCAGCCTGGCTGCCTTATTTTGGAGACGCTGCAGCCGTTTTAGGTCCATTTCACGGGCACCATACATGAGGGAATTGGCATAATATATGCGAGACGAGACAAGACAAGTGCTCTGACGGCATGATGACACGCATCCTGGCTGAGAAAACGTCGTATGCGCCATAAGTTACGGATGTGAAAGTTGAGAGTTTTACAATGATTGCTAATATGGGAAGACATATTTAGAGCTCCATCAAACACAACACCTAGGTTCTTAACATTGGCAGATGGTTTGATTGAGTGGTTGCCCAAGCTCAGCTCAATGACGGGAAGCTTATTGAGAGCTCTATTGGTGGCAATGATGAAAAATTCCGTTTTGTCCTGATTGAGCTGCAGCTTGTTACTAACCATCCAGGAGTTAATATCAGAAATGCAAGCAGACAAGTTATTGAGCACACGCTCACGGTCACCACTGACTTTGGGTTCAAAAGCAGCATAAAGCTGTATATCGTCCGCATAACAATGAAAGCATATGCTATAACGACGAATGATTTCACCAACGGGAATGGTATACATGATGAAACACTGAGGGCCAATGATGGAACCCTGGGGTAATGAGTAGGTGAGCGTATGTTCGTTAGACATGTCGTTGTTAATTACCACTCTGACGTTTCGGTGGTTAAAATATGACCTATCGATATTGAAATCTGATTTGAGTCTATTCAACAGGATATGGTGATCCACCGTATCAAAGGCTGCTGACATGTCAAGCAGCACCAGGAAGAAAACTTTACCATGGTCCACGTACTGGAGGATGTCGTTCTTGACCTTTAAAAGGGCCGTTTCAGTACTGTGAGACTTCTTATATGAGGATTGGTTCACTTCACCAAGGTTGTAGTTGTCGACATGTGTGACTACCTGACATGACGCAGCCTTTTCAATTACCTTACACATGAATTTCATGTTGGCCACGGCCTATAGTTCTTTAAGATATTGTTGTCAAGATTGGATTTCTTGATCACAGGAGTAATGATAGACTCTTTGAGTGCATTTGGAAAAATACCAGACATTAACGAACTGTTGACAATTTTTGTAAAAATCGGCAACAAGATCGGAAGATTGTCCTTTACAAGCCAAGTCGGCAGAGTATCTAAGTTACATGTTTTACTAGGAAACCTTTTTATGATCTTCTCAATATCTGTCTCAGATAGCGGAGTGAATGTGTTTAAGCAACATGAGCAAGGTTTATAAGTCAAGTCAACACATACATAAATGACAGCCAGTGAAAAAATTTCACTGACTATCCAGGATTTGAACCTGGGACCTTCGGATCACCGGACCGATGCTCTACCAACTGAGCTAATAAGTCAGATGGAGAAGAGCAGTGATGTTATTATCTATAGGCCTTCAGTTCAATACCCACTGTTTAAGCAACAGTTAATGTTAGCATCAAGATTACTGCTGGGATTACTGGTTTCTACAGAGTCAGAATCCGCAACACAATCATCAGCAGAACTAGGAGAAACATTAACATTGGCCCTGATCTTCTCAACTTTTTCAATAAAAAAGGAAAGAAACTTGTTGGCAAGAGCCTGATCAGGACAATCAAGAACAGGTAGTATTTTTTGAGATTTGTTAAGCAACCCATTAATTGTAGCATACATATCTTTGACATTTGATTCAGAGAACTTTTTGGAGAAATGCTCAATTTTAGAGTCAGTGATAAGTTTAATGACTTGATTCTTTTGAGCGACAAATTCTTCATTATCCTCCTCAGATTGACTCTTTCGCCACTTTCGTTCCAGTCGTCTTCTGATGCGCCGGGCTAGATGGATGTCTTCGTTGTACCAAGGTAGTCTGTGTCTTATAGTACGCTCCCTGGTGGTAATAGGGCAGACTTCATCAAGCACAGACTTTGTTAAGGACTCATAAGCATCAGTAAGGACATTTGGATCCTCACAGTCAAGCGGGAATTCAGACATGCGCTTTTGCAAAAGTTCGGTAAACTGTTCAGGTTTCATTTTACCAAATTGGCGTGAGCGAATAACCGATTTTACAGGTGGAGGTTTTGCATGGTTGATGTAACAAGTAATAATGCGATGATCGGAGTAAAATGGTGGAAGAACAGCATGTCTCTGGATGGTATTATCATTTTCATTCGTGATTAACAAATCAAGGGTGTGTCCCTTTTTGTGAGTTACTTCAGTGATTAATTGACGAAAACCATTGCTGGACAGAATATCATTGAATTTACGTGTCTCTGGTTTATGCGGTTCATCAACGTGAATATTGTAATCACCCACAAGGACAACTTCAGTAGGAATAACAGACAGTTCTTCAAGGAAAACCTCAAAATCTTCCAGGAATTCAGATCTCTTTAGTCTGTTTACTTTTGATGGTGGGGGATGATAAACCACAACAAACTGAACAGAGTTTTTAAGAGTAGCGATAGAATACTCAAAGTTGACTGTAGTGAAACTGGAAGGAGTAATACTAAGTTCAATGTTCTCTTTGTATACAGTACCGATCCCTCCTCCACCATCCCTTTTGGGTCTGGGAAGGCTTATGAACTTATAGCCTGGAGGGGTACATTGTCCAAGTATCACCGTCTCATCAAGGGAAAGCTTAGTCTCAACAAGGAACATGATGTCAACGTCATAGTCTATAATATGATCAACCAGAATTACGTCTTTATTGCCAATGGAATTCGCATTCCAGCAATGAACTGTGAGGGAATTGTTACCTTTAAAGGGGGGGGTGAGGATATGGCAGAGTTATTGTGAGAATCAAATTGCCGATTATTCGAGTTTTCGTTATTGATACTACTAGTACTAGAAGATGGGTGATTTTTCTTAATCATGTGAGATCCGGCTCTACGGCCTCTACGACGACGATCAATACCAAGAGATTTGATTGTGTTGAAAGTATCCTCAGTAAGATGTAAGTTCTTGTCACGTAAAGCCAATAGATCGGAACGGGTATACCTTTCAGCGCTGTGATCAATGTTTTGATCAGCAGTTGAATTACTGATCACTGTTGAATTACTGATCAATGATCCATGGTAAATCATCCGATTGTTATTGATAGGTAACTGATCAAGATGGGAATGGACGGAATTGCCCGTGTTGTACCAACTGCTATTATATGTACTCACAGTCGGATAATTCAGTTCAAAATTTCCGCTTTGCTTCAATCCATCCGAGTCTGGAAATGTCGCATTCTGTATATATTCCACAGCACGATGCAACAAAATTATCCACAAAACAAGACACAACCCGGTCAAAAACCGGACATATATAGGGAGCAACATATTGACGAGGCAGCTGCTAAATCAGCGCCATAACAGACATATTCGACGAGCGTGCCCCAAATGCCACAATATTCGACGAGCGTGCCCCAAATGCCACAATGCCCCTTGCCATATTGCCTTAATATAATATATAATATTATATTACCGTATATAAAGAAATATTGGTAATACGTATATAAACACAGCTATATTTACCTGTATATTCAGGTATATTTACCTGTATATGAAGAGCTTTGTTTCAAAACCCCTTACATCCACTTTTGGCCAAATTGAGTTATTGGCATAATATTATAGTGTGGGTAAAAATACACATTTTGGTGGTTGTTTGACCTTTATACTACCTTCCCTTCCGGAGTTATCACATATTTCTCGTTTGGGAAATCTTAGGGAATTTCCGGAAATCTGAACTTAAAATGAATATAGAATTGTTTTGTTTTAAATTTTTTGATGTATAATGGTAGGCTGGAATGTTCTTTACCTATTAAAACCAAAAGGAACTGTTTTTGGGTCACTATGTTTGAAAAAATCATTTTAATTAACAAAAGGAGAGGCGCCCCAATGATGGCAGCCACCTCCTCACTTGTGCTACATTAATTGTTTGAAAACTGTATTCATTTTGTGATTTTTGCTTTAAAATTTATATTGGTGAATTGCACTAAATACCTGGATTTGACTGGAATAATTTCTGTTTCATTTATTGGATAACTTTAGTGGAAATAGTTATTTGCTTTTTATGCATCTTCTGCTCTGTGATGGAAAGGCCTACATGTTGTATTCTACTACACTGTTCACTATGGATTGAAGGACCTGGATGGACTTAATCAACTAGCCTTCAACTTTCTGCTATATACATAATACATGATACTCTCATAATTGAATAATGGAGGCACAGCCAGGAGTGCTAGTGCTACTCATTTTCCTCTTGTTTTATGGATTAGTTTTCTGCAACAACAACAATATTTCTAGTAAATATTGGGCTAAAACAACTTCACCTGAATTAAATGCTCACTACAATGGATATAAGATAATACACAGGCTGCAATATCTTGGAACCCGCATTACCTACCATGGAAATACTTGTGCAACTTTTCAAATTGACTTGCTTCAATTTGGTGATATAAATCCCAACCCAGGCCCCTGTCTGACTCCAGATTGCTATGAAATCAGACATGATCCACAGCCTCAGTTATACAGATATACTACTGAGCAATTACTTCAATTAAACACTTCAAATTACAAACAAACTCTTCCACGATTAGCTGCAAATGTCTGGAATAACATTGTCACTCTTGGTGTATGCCGTTTTCCTCCTAAACGCCGTGGAAAAAGAGGTGGTCGGCGCAAAAAAGGGCTCGCCAATAACCACTCCTTGTTGGAAAATTCTAACTCAATTCAGCAAATACCCGATTACATCAAAGACTCTGGTCATAATATCAATTATCAACTTAATAAACAGAAACCGTCAAGCATTTCCTTTGAAAATCTGAAATATCTTCATGTTCGTAATGACTCTGGATTTAACTTTTGTTGTCTCAACATGCAATCTATAAGAAACAAAACGCGTGAATTTAGTGATTATGTTTTACAACAAGATCTCCACCTAGTAGCCATCACTGAAACCTGGTTCATGCCAGGGGATGAACTTATTGAACGCGAGTGTACACCCCCAGGATACACCCTGCACCATGTCCGAAAAAAAAAAAAAAAAGGCGGTGGAGTGGGACTTCTGTATAAATCAACTCTATCTGTGAACATTAAAGACAATCATAAGGAATATAATACATTTGAATCTCTGCATGCAGAAATCTCAAGCAACTCAAAATCAATTCGGCTGATTGTTATCTATCGACCTGAGTTAGACTCAAATGGACATCGTGTAACTTTCTCACTGTTTCTTGAGGAATTTGAAACCCTCATTTCCAATTATTTAGTTCACCCATCTGAAATTGTACTCACTGGTGATTTCAACATTCATTTTGAAAAATCGGACAGCTACTCAACTAGGTTTAAAGAACTACTATCTTCATATGCGCTTATTCAACATGTAAATGAGCCAACACATCGTTTAGGTCATTGTATTGATTTCGTTATTACTCGTGATATTCCTACACCATTTGTTTCCAATATTATCGTGAATCCCGGTTTTTCTGACCATTTTCTATACTTGCCAATTTCCACTGAAGAGACCGTCTGTGCCTAAAGTGAAAATAACAACCCGGCGTCTCAAAAATATTGATTCTGAAAAGTTCTGTAGCGATATTGTTAACAGTCTTTCAAACACCGATTTTTCAAATAATGATATTGATTCTTGTGTGGAAAGTTATGAAAATGCGCTTCAATCAACACTTAACAAACATGCTCCTGCTAAAACCCGTGCCGTCAAACTTTGCACTGAATCTCCATGGTTTAATGATGATATTCGCGCAGCCAGGAAGAAACGGCGTCAGCTTGAACGAAAGTGGCGAAATAATGGGAAACTTGAAGTTTACAGGCTGGAATATCAAAATCAACGTGCCCTGGTGAAAAATATGATCCAAAATGCAAAAGTGGAATATTATTCTTCACAAGTTAGTGACAGTGCGGGTGATCAAAAGAAACTGTTCAATGTCATTGACAGACTTCTTCAAAAATCTAAAATAACTGTGCTACCGTCTTCTGATTCTGATGAATCTCTTGCAATTAAATTTGCTGATTTTTTCCGTGAGAAGATAGAAACCATTCGGAAAACATTCATTATCAAACCTATCTGTGCTACATCAAATCCATGCTCGTCTGTACCAAAATTGAATTCTTTCGCACCCACTGATTGTGATGTGGTTAGAAAAGTCATCATGAAATCACCATCGAAATCATGTGAATTAGATCCTCTACCTACATCTCTAATTAAGGACAACATTGATATTTTTGTGCCATATATTACTGACATTGTCAACAAATCGCTTCTTACAGGAATTTTTCCACAAAGTCAAAAAACTGCTTATGTTCGTCCTCTTATTAAAAAGACCATGCAACCTCATATCTCTAATGTCATTCGTTGTTCAGCGCTTCAACTACGTATCAATCAGCCGGATCCGCAAATACCTAAGTCGCGATGCTACTGAACAAATTATTCACTCATTCATCTCTTCTCGTTTGGATAACAACAATGCACTTCTTTATGGTTTACCAGCAAACCAGCTCTATCGCCTTCAGAAAATTCAAAACACTGCCGCTCGAATTCTTACTTTCACCAGAAAATATTGCCATATCACGCCAATTCTAAAGGAGCTGCATTGGCTTCCTGTCACACAAAGAATTGTTTTTAAACTTATGTTGATTGTATATAAATGTATTAATGATATTGCTCCGTTATATTTATCTGAACTCCTTTTACATTATGTTCCCACCCGTACGCTTCGATCTGGAAACATGCAACTTCTTCAAGAAAGAAAATCCAACCGCACATGGGGTGACAGATCATTTGCAATCGCAGCTCCACGTCTATGGAATAAGCTGCCTATTTATATCAGAACTGCTAAAAATGTAACTGTGTTTAAAAAGTTGTTAAAAACTCATCTTATGTCAGAGACATTCTGTAATTCTTAAGTTATGTTTCTTAATTTAGTTCCAGTTTTCTTTGTCTTGTTAGTTTTTGTTTGTTTGTTTTGTTTTAGTGCCTTGAGCGCTCTTAATTGAGTGGATATGTGCCTTGTCGCTATTATTATTATTATTAAAGGTGTAGCTTCGGAAATACCCAAAAAATGCCATTTTCCCGAATTTAATTAAAAATTCATAATTAAAAAAGTAAATGAGGTATTTCAATTTTTCTTTTTGATTTTCAAAGCATTAGTCAAGTTACATAATGTAGTGCAAACAAATGGGCTCAAATTTGATCGCAAAGGTGGTTTCTAGAAAAGGGGTAAATTTATTTTGTTGCAAAACCCCTTATATCCACAAAAGGTGCGATATAAAATAAATAATAAAATAAATAAGAAGCCTTGAAAATTGTCCCAAACCTATTATTTTAGTTTCTATTCATCAACACTTTATCCAATCCCAAATTGAATCAAATCGAACAAGTAATACTTGCACAATTAAAAAAAGCTGTTTTTCTCAAAAAGTCCAAAGTGGATGTAAGGGGTTTTGCAACAAAGCTCTTCATATATTGCCACAAGGTACTTGAGAATATGTAATATTCCGTGCATATTACATACAGGAATGACCTATGTCCAACTTACACCTCGGAATACACCTGATTGGAATCAGCAAAGTTCGTTGTCTAGATAGAGCAACTAACTTTGATGTCTTATTAAGACAATAAATCCCCATAGAACACCACAGTTTGGCGGTCAAGATATTTGTGTTTTCTTTCATTTGATCTCGCTACTTATGCTTCAAAATTAATGTAGCAGAAAACCTTCCTGACAGTTATTTACTAATATTATAAATATTGTTATTTTTGGAATAATAAAACTTCAAATTTGCCCGGAATCGTATATTATGGCTTTAATAAAAATTAAAAAAGAGAGTTGCTAGCGGGGTTCGAACCAAGATCGAACTTACAAATATTTACCACTAAGCCATACCAATGATTTGATAGACACGGTAATAATAGCAATGTTATTCCCACTCAGTGGCTCACTCGTGTATTCTATTTCTGGAATGAATTAACACCGTCTAAATAATGTAATACAAACCTTTATGCTGACTTTAAAATTGTTTGAACGTTGGGAGTATTATTTTCAAGGTAAATAACCAACAATAGACAATTGACAATGAAAGTTTCTTTGCAGGAAAAACATCGGCCGTACAATATATCGCGTGACAGTAGTCACGCACAAAGATAAACATTTTAACATGTTCAATATACGACTAGGAATATACCCCAACCAAAATTCATGACATTTTCAGGCAAGCTAACTTTAGTTATTATATAACATGACACCCATTTTTTATTTATGCGCTTTTTCTTGCTTGATGATATGAACATTTTTGTGTTCGTGACATGCAATTTTTCTCATTTTCCGAGCTACTTTGGACATGTTCAAGCGTCTTTATTTTCCATTTAATTCAACTTTTACACGTTATTTGTTGCTTTACGCAAATGTTTTATATCTTATCTGTAGTCAAGGTACATATGGAGCAATATACGACCCGTGTCTTCCATTTCTGGAGCTATTTTGATAATACGCGTTTGCCGGCTAAAATTTCAACATTGTTTTACGTAACCCGTGTTCACCAACCCGTATAAATTTTCTGTCGAACAAAAGAGGTCACGAAGTTGCCGTCGTACTGATTGGGAAGTGGGTCAAAATCCCGGGGTTAACATTTGTGCGGAACAAATCGTTCCAATTTGACAGTCATTGTTACGTTTTGTACTGACATCTATGGGACAGCATTTGCTATAGCGGCGAATGTCAGGTTATTATTTCCCAGTCTTGAAAAAAAAAATGCAGGCAGAGGTGTGAATTGATCTCGGTACCTTAAAAAAGCACCGTGCAAGACCACTAAGCCAACTAAAATATGTTGTGAGATGTGTGACATTAATCTTTGATATTGCTTAATGGAACAAATCGCGGAATTAAATCAGTAATAAAATAAGTAGATTCTTATTTAGCGGTCAAATTGGATAAAAGGGGAAATATTTGTCCCTGTTCTGAAGAAAATATAGGTTAGAAAATTATAAAATAAATTTAAATTAAAATTGATATTGTATATTTATTTATTTCACGAGGCGGCATTATCACAGACAAACACTGTATATAGCTAAAAACTCGACCCTCATCTCTAGATGCTGTCATAGCTCAGTGGTAGAGCATCAGACTGGTAATGTCAATATCGTTTGTTCGAATCCGCCTGCCAGCAATAGTTATATTTATGATTTTAATTTTAATGCTACACTACAATTTGTTCTTTTTTTTTTTTTCGTTTATTTATTTATTTATGTATGTATTTATTTATCTATTTATTTATAGTAAGAAATTATAATGAAACCATCACTAGATACAGTGCTCAACTATAAAATATAGGAGCGAAATATATTATTATTATACTAGTGAAATTAGCACATAGCAATACAAATCTGTTTCGTATAGATGGTTTGACCCATCCACACTCGTCAGTTGCAATGTGTAAAATGACCAAGAATATGTCTTGAGTTTTGATTCGCGCCCAAGAGGAATTAACGCAACCGCGTATCTTAAAGTTGCGCAACACAATACGCGTCTTAAGTGCGTATCCGTGTGCCTACTTATTGCTAAACATGCTAAAAGAGCGACTTATTTATAGTTACACAGTAAATGTTGTTTTTTCTATGCCTGCAGCCACTTGCTAGTTCGTTTCTGTGGTTCAAGGTTGACATTTGTGGTTTAGTTATAATAAAGTATTTCTCAGTAATGCATAGATTGCATTGTTTGCTGCTGGTAGAATACGATTTACTTCGAGCAATAATTCTCCATTTGATGGAATATGGTACTTTCTTATCATTAAGGTTCCAGATGTTGTTGCTCAGAGCGGTGGCGTATCTATGATTTATATTTTTGAAGGTAATGTTATGGACATTGAATCTTGTTTTGAATGGGCCTTCTGTAAGTCCAACATATGTCTCTTCCTTACGGTTGTCCTGCCCTTGTGACCGTCGCTTGATATATACCGATCAGTGGTGTAACTACCGGGGGCAGAGGGGGGCAACGTGCCCCGGGCGCCACCCTTAGGGGGCGCCAAATTGACAAAGTTAGCATCGATTCTGCGCCTCTTCAAGCTTCGCGCGCATTTCAGCACAAAATCAATTGAGAGAACAATTTAAAACCAGTATTCAACATCCAGTAACCAAAATAAATTAGTGGTAGGCCTTATTTGCCCCAAAATATCGCGCGCTCCGCGCGCAATTGTTTCAAGAAGAAAAGGGGCATATCCTTAGCCCTGGGCGCCACAACCCCTAGCTACGTCACTGCCCGCGTCTAAGATATTCTCGGGTGGGGGAGGGATAGGGGCGCCAGTTTTGTTTCGTGCCCCGAGTGCTACCAACCCTAGTTACGCCACTGCTCCCGATGTCAGGCAATTTCCATCAAGAGGGCACAATTTTGTTTTTGCAGTTGCAATTAGTGGTGTTTTGTGTCGAAGCCAAAGATGTTTTCGCAGATTGCAGCACATATTTGTTGTGTCCTGATATAAGTTGCTGCATGCTGGGCATGCAACTATAACTTATCTTTACGGTGTTTCTATTTAGAATCTTGTTGAGCTGGTGATCTGGAGGGAAACATTTATCTAGTAGGCTGAGAAACTTCTTTCCAACATTGGTAGAAACGGTATCGCTGTACGGCGGATTGAACCATGCAATGTTCCGTTTACGTCTGTGTTTATTTGCTTGCTGATTGCAATTTTGGGTAGCAGGGTTGTATTTCAGTTCGTAATTGTATCCACTCTTCTTTAAGGCTTCCTGGTATTGTGGAGTTGCGGCGTTAAAGATATCTTCGGTGGACGATATGTTTGACAATCTTTTGCTGATGCTTTCGGGGATAGAAAAAAACATTTACTGTGTTACTATAAATAAGTCGCACTTAAGACGCGTATTGTGTTGCGCAACTTTAAGATACGCGGTTGCGTTAATTCCTATTGTGCGCGCATCAAAACTCAAGACATTTTCTTTGTCATTTTACACATTGCAACTGACGAGTGTGGATGGGTCAAACCATCTATACGAAACAGATTTGTATTGCTATGTGCTAATTTCACTAGTATAATAATAATATATTTATTTATTTATTTATTTATATATTTTTTTTTATTTATTTATTTATTTATTTATTTATTTATTTATTTATTTATTTATTTATTTATTTATTTATTTATTTATTTATTTATTTATTTATTTATTTATTTATTTATATAAATAAGTTGATATATTTGAAAGGACGTAAGGGATTTAGAAATTTGAAATTGAGTAGTCAGATGAATAAGCATTATTTAACAGAAGGTTCTTTCCAAAACCCAATCGTAATGAAGTGATGTCCCGGTGGCAACTGATTCTCAATTAGTATAGGTCTCACAGATAAAAAAAAAACACCCAAAAGGCCATTTTGTGGACTGTACCATTGGGTTTTTATCAGCCTTTTAACCAGACTAGTAGCCAAAAGGAAATTGCAATAAAACGGCTCAAGTGAATGAATAGAAGGATACAATAAAGCAAAAAATAAAAAATAAAAAATAAATGAAAATAATAAACAAAATAGAAAATCAATACCGGGATTGTAATCACAACATGTGCGACGGTGATTATGAAATTTAATTTAAGTTTCATGTGATTAAACAAACCACGTATGCAAAACAAATATTCTTTCAATCATACGATGTTACAACTGATAATTTCAGCATGTCAGGTGCATGTGATTATCATCAAATTAGTATATTTGGAAACTTTAACTGCCAAATGACACGTACACAGACTAAACTTACCAACATCATGATAAGTTTGCATTGTTATTAATATTGGTTCTATATATCAGAAAGAAACCAACAGGGTTTCAGGAAACAATCATGTAGCAAATAAAATAAAATTACATTTGATATAATAATGCAGCGAAGGGGTCAAGCCTTCCTAGAGAAACATGACGGGTATGACATTCTGCAGGCCGCTTCAAATATTTGTTTTTTGATTGAATCATAGACATTGGTGGGTAGTTAATAACTTCTTAGCATTAAGGGATCCAAATTGAGCGTTTATTGCGTTTCGACAGTATTTTTTGTGGGACATGAGAGCACCTCAGACCTTTCGAATTGCATTCTGAATACGAAACATGTCTTTCTGATAGCAAATAATTTTCATTTTTTGAAAATCACAAAATAATACAAATTTTATGACAAATTATAAAAATTGGATATTTTACAATTTTTTGATATAAAACAGTCCTCGAAGTAAATTATATAAATCTAATGACATATTCTTAAAGTGTATGTAGCAGGGAGGAAAAGCCGACGGTCAATTGAAAATTTTGACCCTCATATTGAAGATATGGATTTTTTCCCCAAAAGACCTTTTATTTTGTTGGTGTTTTGGGGAAAAAAATCCAATTGATCGTCGGCTTTTCATCCCACCTACATACACTTTAAGTATAAATCATCAGATTTATAAAGTTTACTTCAAGTACTGTTAAATATCAAAAATATCAATTTTAATGATTTGCCATAAAATGTGTATTAAATTGCGAATTTCAAAAATCAAAATTATTTGATATCAGAATGACAATCTTCGTATTCAGAATGCAATTCGATATGTCTGATGTGTTCTAATGTCCCACAATAAATACTGTCCAAACGTTCATACTCCAGCCCTTAAAAGATTGAACAATGTTTAAGACTACCGCTTTTCATTTGAAATAATGTACTTATTGTTCATCTCCTCTATGGAGATATTTTCCATGGCGGCCATCTATGATCATGCTTGAGATTTCACCAAACAAACCATGGGTTTTGAGGTCTTATATTTTTTGTTGTATGTCAACAAAATCGATTAAATTTTCAGGATGATCTTATTTTCATGTTGTTATAAGCAAATATAGTGTTCCAGATAAGCTAAAATAATAAATACTGTCCAAACGTTCATACCCCAGCCCTTAAAAGACCCTTAAATTGTATGGACGCATTGTCATTGGTCTATAATTGTTTTTTTTGCGGGGGAGGGGGCAATTGCACCCTGGCAATGCCTATTTGGGCCCTGCCCCATTTGCCCCACCCCCTGCGCAGGGCAAAATAATAAAGGAGTGAGAGAGATGGAAAAAAGGGGAAACGAAAGAGAAAGAGAGAATATAAGGTAGGGATAGAATTTGAACAATTTTAAAATTTTGTTAAAAAATGGATATCAAAATGAAGTCGCTATCCCTTGTTTTTTTTTTTTTTTTTTTTTTTTTTTTTTGCTCTTCACTTTTTCAAACCACCGAAAAAAAAAATGGGTAAACCTTTTCAGGAAGGGGCGGCAAAATTGTTGTTTGGTGGATTTGGGCCCCGCCCCATACAGGCTTGCCCCCTTCGGGGAAATTCCCAGCTACGCCACTGGATTTGTGGTTAAAGTGACATTATGCAGTTACTGTCCGTTTTCCTATTCGGTGCACACACAGCGCTCCAATTGATGATTGACCTCTACCTCACTTACTGTAGACAATAGACTAGTTAGTGGGCTGGTGGGAAAACCCTCACCCAATAATAGCCATAGAAGCTCACATGTGAATTATAATGTTCATCCTTAACATGCTACAATTTGAAGTAAAAATATCACGGGAAAGCTGTTGTCGAGCTGTTTTCTCGAAGAGAGTCTTTCAAAATTTTATAACAGTCGGACGTGTAATTTCAATGGCAAATTGTGCTCAACAGCTGACTCGCGATATCTCCAACTTCGAACGAGCACCATCGTGTGATCGGTTTGATCAATTTTTGCCATATAAGCTGTAAATAAACTTCAATTCTTTCCCTCTATGGTCAGCATCATAAACTTCACCTCTATCACTCGAAAAATCTCGCACTATTTGGATTAGGACAGCGAGTGCGGCCTCAGAGTTAGTCTCCTACGCGGCCAGTTTGGTTACGCTCCCTCCACATGCGGAGGGAGCGTAACCAAGCTAGTTTTGTACGCGACTACGGTTTGTGATCGTGGCCGACATAAAGTCATAATCTAAACAATTATGACCAACAGAAAATCGTCCCGTTTTACTACAAATACGACGAATTTGACAGTTTGCTCATAGATTTAAGTTAGTATTTAAGAATAACAAATATGCCCAAAAATCGGTTTTGAAATTTTTTTTAGGTAAATTCTGAAAAAAGATCGTACATAATGACTTTAAAAATGATTAAAATGCGATTTTGGGAAGATTGTTGTCGAGCCCTCCCAAATATGGAGTTCTGACTGCCCGATAGGGAGATAAAAAATGGAAAAACTTTTTCCAAACCGTGTTAAGTCTAAAATCACATGTTTCTCATTTACTTGTGTGATACGATCAAAATAACTGTGACAAGTTTCACATGAGTTGTACCATCAACATGGCTGGATAACAATATGCAGACTATTGTTCTCATTTCGAAAACAAAGGCCACGCTTAGTATTGTTACTGTGCGTTTGCTTTGTAATGGTGCATCAATTGAAATTATAATACCTATTTCATCTCAGCACGTTGCAATAATGCACAGGTAAATCAGAAACATATGTTTATGGATTTAACCAGGGCTATGAGACACATCCCTGATTAAACATGGTTGAGCTGTTTTAATGAGGTTTATCTTGGTTTAATGGGGTTTAAGTCCTGCAAAGGTCGTGGTAAATTCTGCTGTAGACATGACTGCATACTGAGACATATTATTAAGTTTCATGTGATTAGGGGGGTATAGCCCTATCTAAATATATGTATAAGGGCCCCTTGTCCCCACAAATACGGAGATATATCAGTAAGAGTTTGAACGGTAAGAGTTTGAGAGGTAGGTCCGCAACATGTTTCAACAGTTTTAAATTTTAATTATATTTTTCTTCAGCGCTCCCTTTTTCTCCTACTTTTTCGCGCAGTTTTCCCTTTTCACTCCACGCGTTTCAACCTTTAGGCCTCGCTTGTTACGCTCGCTTGCGTCACGTTTTAATTTATATATTTTGTATTCTCCCAATACAATATGGTGTCATCGAGTGGCTTGAGAGGAATTCTCGGTTGTGTAAGCCGCTTGTAAGTGGGATAAATAATATCAATAAAATTCGTGCATGTGCACAGCATGAACAAGGTGCAGAATTTTGAAGGCATGCACGACAGGTCAACGTATCGCAAGTCATGCAAGTAGTAATAAGGGTATATAGTAAGCGTCAAATTTAAGCTAGAAAAGCTTAATAAATAGCCTTGCAAGAAGTTGTAAGCTTCTTAAAAAGTAGCAAGAAGCTGTAAGCTTATAAATAAAACTGAGCAGGCTAATAAAAGTAAACCTGTCTGTGATTTGAGCGGCTTTTTTTTATTTCAGCTAAAATTCAAGCCGATGGCGCGTCCCTTAGGCGAACAAATACACGCTCAATTACACACATCAGTCATGTGCGCTCCGCGGCTTTCTTCAACTCAGCTTAAGATCAAGCCGGATGCGCTTCGAGAGAGTCAAATACACCCGCATGACATACAATGGCCTTTCTTGGTTGGAGGTCAAAACCAAGATTTCTGAGTTTTCAGGAGCTCGCTTCGTGCGCCTTTCTTGATTTTCGGGTAAAAATCAAACGCGCTTCGATACAGCGATATAGGTGAACGCGTGCACAGTTAAAATACACAAACAGCCATGGCCGATTAGGCAACAGCTGCTAGTCGAATAACACTCACACAACCTGAGCCACTGGTTTTAGATCGGAATCTTTCAGAGAATAATTGGAAGAAATTCAAGTGAAGGTTTGAATTGTTTAGGGTTCTATAGGTTTGACGGCAAGTACCGATGTCAACAATACTTCACGTAGTGGGTGATGAAGCTCTTAGCCTATATAATACATTTGAATTCACAAACGATGATGAAAAAAATGAAACTAGAGCCAGTAATGCTAAAATATGAACAATACTGTGCACCCAAGAAATACGTAACGTACCAAAGGTACCTGTTCTTTTCTCGTCATCAAGATGCAAATGTTTCAGAATTAACTCCGTACTCGTAGCCAATCCTGTGAGTTTGATACGCACAAGGATAGACTGATCAGAGACATGATAGTTATAGGTGTCATAGACAATAAGTTGAGAGAAACTTTACTTCAAGATGCTGACCTAACATTGGATACTGCATTAAAAAAGTGCAGAGCAAAATAGCAATCGCTAAAAGAATTAGTCAAATCAGGTACACCATCACATGTTGACACGGTCAATAGAAATAGAAAACCAAGATCTAGACAACAACCACCACAAACTAGGCAACAGTCACATAAAAAAATGTGAAAGATGTGGAAAGGATCACAAAAATAAAGACGAGTGCAAAGCACTAAAAATAGAATGCTTCAAATGTGGAAAAAGGGGCATTTCGCAACCTTTTGTCTTTCAAAAAAGTCTCATCAAAACAAAAGCAAAGTAGATGAAATAAATGAAGATGATTCGGATCATGAATACTTTGTTGACATTCGTGCAATCACTCATGAGCTCACAACACGGAAACGTGATGAGTGAGTTGTTAAGCTACCAGTCAAAAGCGTGCGAGTCCTTGGGTCCCGTTAAGTTAGTTTGGAATGTGGAGGTAGACTCAGTTGAAGATGAACTGACAGATACTGTGATGGAAGAATTTAGCCATGTCTTTAAAGGGCTTGGATGTTTACCAGATTTATATACATGTAGATCCCTCTCTACCACCAGTACAACATGCTTGTAGAAAAATACCGTTCAAATTGCGTGACAAAGTCAAAACTGAATTGCAAAGAATTGAGAGTATTGGTGTTATAGTTAAGCAAGAAGAACATGAACAAGGCTATAGCGCGTGCGCATTTCAAGCTACCATCGCGCGAGGAGATAATGGCTGAATTTGCTGGAGCAAAGTATTTCAGTCAATTAGACGCCTCATCGGGGTTTTGGCAAATAAATCTTGATGCTTTATCACACCCTTCGGTAAATACCGATATTTGAGATTACCATTTGGGTTAAATATGACACATGAAGCCTACCACCAGCAGATCCACAGACTCTTTGAATCTATAGATGGAGTAAATACAATATAATGATGGATGACATTATTGTATGGGGGTTACTAGTGAAGAGCACGATACTCACCGGCGCAAAGTATTAGAAACCGCATCTTAAAATAACATGAAGCAAGTGTGAGTTTGGAGTAACTAAACTGATCTTCATGGGGGATCTTATCACTGATCAAGGCATTATGGCCGATCCAAGTAAGATAAGTGCCATGACCAACATGCCACGCCCTCAGCAGAAAGCTAATCTTCAAAGATTCTTGGGCATGACAAATTACTTAGCCAAATTTGTGCCAGACCTGTCATCAATGACAGCGCCTATGAGAGAACTGCTTGATCAGCAGAAGCAGTGGATTTGGGGTGATGCACAAGAAAAATCTTGGCAGCAAGTGAAGAAAGTGCTTTCTTCAGTCCCTGTGCTTAAGTTTTATAATCCAGATAAACAATGCAGAGTATCTGCTGATGCATCTAAGGATGGTCTTGGAGCAGTCTTACTCAACAAACATAATGCGACTCGGGCAATGACAAATGCTGAAACGCGATAGGCGCAAATCGAAAAAGAATGTTTAGCATTAACATTTGCATGCGAGCGATTTCATCAGTTCCTGTATGGTCAGAAAGTACAAGCTGAAACGGACCACAAACCGTTGGTGGCCATATTTAAAAAGCCACTTTCTGAAAGTTTGCTAAGGTTACAGTTGATGCGCATTAGATTGCAAAGATATGATCTTGAGTTAGAGTACACACAGGTAAACTGTTATTTACAGCTGACGCTCTCTCTCGAGCTGTGGATATTAATGCATCATCGCATTCTGATGAAAGTATGGAAGATGACATAGATGTTTATGTGGATATGATCATGATATCACTTCCAGTAACCAAGCTCACAGCTCAACTAAGAAAATCAAAGAAGAAACTTTGATAGATCCTGTGCTGCAAAAGTTAACTGATGGAAGGATGGCCAGTACAGAGACAACAGTGTCCAGTAGAAATTAGAGATTTCTGGAACTACAGAGGCGACTTGTCAGTGGTAGAAAATCTTATCTTAAAGGGTAATAGGATAGTAATTCCTACACGTTTGCAAAGAGAACTGTTGCAACAAATTCACAAGGGTAAGGATCATATGGGCATGGGAAAATGTTAGCCCCGTGCTAGAGAAGTTATTTTTGGCCTTGTTTGAATGATGACATAGATAACATGCTACAATCATGTTCAACATGTATGAAAGGTTGGAATGGATCTCTTCACTGTAAAAAAAATATCTAGCAGACTATTATTCCCAGTATATTAAGATCTTCACCCTTACCAGCACTACCAGCAGAGCTGTAATAAATATAGTGAAATCCAAATTTTCCAATCAGTGGGAATTCGATCAAACTACTACATCAAGTCCTTACTTTCAATCCTCTAATGGACAAGCAGAAAAATGCTGCGAAGATTATAAAAGACATGATAATGAAAGTAACAAGTGCTCGAGAAGATATTTATCAAGCGCTTCAGTATACAGAAGTGCACCTCTGGAACATTTAAATCCCCAGCAGAGTTACTCTTCAACATATGTATAAGATCTAATCTTCCAGTAGCTAAAAAGTTATTTGAGAACCAGCCGTCCAGCTCTAATGTGGTTGACAAGAAAAAAGAGCTAAAAATAGACAAAAGACAAACTATGACAAACAAGCAAAGGCTGTGCCTTTTGAAACATTGAAAAAAAGAGCTACAGTTAGACTACAAAACATGGATAAACCAACCATGAATAAACCACAATGGTCACTCAAAGGAGTAGTTGTGGAAGTTCTCCCAAACCGTTCCTACAAGGTGAGAACTGAATCCGGTTAAGTCCTCAAAAGAAGCAGACGTCATCTGTTGGCAATGACTGAACCAGAGGAGGAAGATGAATGTTACGGCGCAAACGACCAACCAGTATTTGATCAGCAAGCACCTGCACAACCAGTTACAGAAGGGAACAACCAATCAGCTGCGCAACCAGAAGGGAACAACCATCCACCTGAGATCCGCAGAAGTACCAGAGTCCGGAAGCCTAATGCAAAGTACAATAGTGATGTGTATGGCTGCACATAGAACTCTTGAAAATTAATTTTGTGTACCACGAGTCTGTGAACTCTGAACTGGAGAACACTTTATAACTTGTTTCAAAGTTATGGCACACATGTCTGATATATAATCACACTTTAATGATACAAAAATGAAGACAACTGATTGCTTTTTTTCTAAACCACTTTATTCAGTCAAAATTTGGTATCATTTCAACATTTTGTGAGTTTTACAGTTGAAAGTTTTTAGTAATTTTAAAGTTTTCACATGTTGTGACACGTTAACTTAATCAACCGAAATGCTTGGTTGTGCTCGATAAGCATTTTGTTCCTGAATAGGATAATTTATGTCACATTGGACTTTTGAGATTCTAAAAATATCAGAAGTCAAGTTATATAGTAACTTCCTATATTTTAAAGGAGGGAAGGTGTATTGATATCATCATAATCATATAGTGATGTGCGCCTATAATATCGGACTAGCAAGATGGCGACTTACATGAAATATGAAAGAATAAAACCAAGTGTTACCTAATAAGAATATTAGATCTTTGTGTCCAGCGTAGTTATCCTGACAAAGTGTTAATAGCCAACAAAATAAACTCCTCAACGAAAGTTTGGAAAGTTTTTTCAAGCATCTATATCTCAGATTATTTGTGACCTGTTCATATCATGTTGCATATCAATGGATACCTACATTGCTCCCCTTTACAATGACACTAATGAAACAATCATTTTTTTTTACGGCTGAATACACGTCTTGTGAATGCAGTGGGGTCTCAAACCGAATGTGCCAAATTGACCATTATTCTGTGCACCAAGCTCCAATTCCATATCTTCACAATTTGGGACCTAAGGCAATCATCCCAGATGACAAGGTTGCCCCCACAGAGCCAGGGTAGTCAATGACTACCTGCAGAATATGGGAGTAGAGAGAATGGAATGGGTTGCCATCAGCCCAGACTTCAACCCGATTGAACACTTGTGTGACCAGCTTAGACGTGTTGTGCGTAACAGAGTAGCCAATGCAACCATATTGAATGACCTGTGACGAATCCTGGTTGAAGAATGGAGTGCCATCCCACAGCAATGTGTGAGCAGGCTGGTGATCAACATGCGGAGGAGGTGATGGCTGTTCCTGCTGCGTATGGATTTGCCAACCGCTATTGAGGTTAGTGACTAGTGTTGTTTGAGCACAGAATAATGGTCAATTTGACACATTCTGTTTGAGACCTCACTACATTCACTAGACGTCTACTCAGTCGTGAAAAAAGAGATCGTTTCAAATGTGGTGTCATTGTAAAGGGAAATAATGTAGCTATCCATTGATATGCAACATGATATGAAAATGTCACAAATAATCTGAGATATAGATGCTTGAAAAAACTTTCCAAACTTTCGTTGAGGAGTTTAGTTGTTACAACAAGAATACGAGTTCACAAAATTACATTTTAGGACGTCAGTAGATGACGTCTTCAATATGTTTCGACCGTGGCTTTCATACGACGATACGCCGTTCATCGTGAACGTCCAACAACGTCACTATGGATGTCGTATGTACGCAAATTTGAACTCGTATTTAGATTGTAACAACGTTGCTACCGGATGTGAATATAACGTTACAAGAACGTTGTTTCGATGTCATTGTGAACGTCAAAGCAACGTCAATATGACGTGATATTCACATCCGGTAACAACGTTGTTACAACATGTTGCAACGTGTAAATTATATCTAACTCCTCAACGAAAGTTTGGAAAGTTTTTCAAGCATCTATATCTCAGATTATTTGTGACCTGTTCATATCATGTTGCATATCAATGGATACCTACATTGCTCCCCTTTACAATGACACTAATGAAACAATCATTTTTTTACGGCTGAATACACGTCTTGTGAATGCAGTGGGGTCTCAAACCGAATGTGCCAAATTGACCATTATTCTGTGCACCAAGCTCCAATTCCATATCTTCACAATTTGGGACCTAAGGCAATCATCCCAGATGACAAGGTTGCCCCCACAGAGCCAGGGTAGTCAATGACTACCTGCAGAATATGGGAGTAGAGAGAATGGAATGGGTTGCCATCAGCCCAGACTTCAACCCGATTGAACAATTGTGTGACCAGCTTAGACGTGTTGTGCGTAACAGAGTAGCCAATGCAACCATATTGAATGACCTGTGACGAATCCTGGTTGAAGAATGGAGTGCCATCCCACAGCAATGTGTGAGCAGGCTGGTGATCAACATGCGGAGGAGGTGATGGCTGTTCCTGCTGCGTATGGATTTGCCAACCGCTATTGAGGTTAGTGACTAGTGTTGTTTGAGCACAGAATAATGGTCAATTTGACACATTCTGTTTGAGACCTCACTACATTCACTAGACGTCTACTCAGTCGTGAAAAAAGAGATCGTTTCAAATGTGGTGTCATTGTAAAGGGAAATAATGTAGCTATCCATTGATATGCAACATGATATGAAAATGTCACAAATAATCTGAGATATAGATGCTTGAAAAACTTTCCAAACTTTCGTTG
>NW_027305739.1:5717-48217 GCF_039555335.1 Amphiura filiformis | reverse complement strand
AACCCTAACCCTAACCTAACCCTAACCCTAACCTAACCCTAACCCTAACTTTTTGTGTCCACCAGTCTAACTGATCATGTGGAAGACACTGGCAAGAAAAAATTGAAATTTCGGCAATTATTGATCTCAAAATGTCTATATTACGGAAAATGTAATTTTAACACGATTTTGGCGAAATAGGATATGCTTGAATTTTGCGCCAAAATGTGAAAATAACGTCAGACTTTTTTGTGTCCGCCCAGTCCAACTGATCATTTGGAAGACACTGGCAAGAAAAAATATTGAAATTTCGGCAATTATTGATCTCAAAATGGCGATATCACGGAAAATTCAATTTCAACACGATTTAGGCGAAATAGGATATGCTTGAATTTTGCGCCAAAATATGCAAACAAAGTCAGACTTTTTTGTGTCCGCCCAGTCCAACTGATCATGTGGAAGACACTGGCAAGAAAAAAGATTGAAATTTCGGCAATTATTGATCTAAAAATGGCGATATCAGGGAAAATGCAATTTCAACACGATTTATGCGAAATAGGATATGCTTGAATTTTGCGCCAAAATGTGCAAACAAAGTCAGACTTTTTGTGTCCGCCCAGTCCAACTGATCAAGTGGAAGACACTGGCAAGAAAAAAAAATTGAAATTTCGGCAATTATTGATCTCAAAATGGCGATATCACGGAAAATGCAATTTCAACACGATTTAGGCGAAATAGGATATGCTTGAATTTTGCGGCAGAAATGTGCAAACAAAGTCAGACTTTTTGTGCCCGCCTAGTCCAACTGATCATGTGGAAGACACTGGCAAGAAAAAAGATTGAAATTTCGGCAATTATTGATCTCAAAATGGCGATATCACGGAAAATGCAATTTTAACACGATTTAGGCGAAATAGGATATGCTTGAATTTAGCCCCAGCATGTGCAAACAAAGTCAGACTTTTTTGTGTCCGCCCAGTCCAACTGATCATGTGGAAGACACTTGCAAGAAAAAATATTGAAATTTCGGCAATTATTGATCTCAAAATGGCGATATCACGAAAATTCAATTTCAACACGATTTACTCGAAACAGGATATGCTGGAATTTTGCGCCAAAATGTGCAAACAAAGTCAGACTTTTTGTGTATCCGCCCAGTCCAACTGATCATGTGGAAGACACTGGCAAGAAAAAAGATTGAAATTTCGGCAATTATTGATCTCAAAATGGCGATATCACGGAAAATGCAATTTCAACACGATTTAGGCGAAATACTATATGCTTGAATTTTGCGCCAAAATGTGCAAACAAAGTCAGACTTTTTTGTGTCCGCCCAGTCCATCTGATCATGTGGAAGACACTGGCAAGAAAAAAGATTGAAATTTCGGCAATTATTGATCTCAAAATGGCGATATTACGGAAAATGCAATTTCAACACGATTTAGGCGAAATAGGATATGCTTGAATTTTGCGCCAAAATGTGCAAACAAAGTCAGACTTTTTTTTGTGTCCGCCCAGTCCAACTGATCATGTGGAAGACACTGGCAAAAAAATATTGAAATTTCGGCAATTATTGATCTCAAAATGGAGATATCACGGAAAATGAAATTTCAACACGATTTAGGCGAAATAGGATATGCTTGAATTTTGCGCCAAAATGTGAAAACAACGTCAGACTTTTTTGTGTCCGCCCAGTCCAACTGATCACGTGGAAGACACTGGCAAGAAAAAAGATTGAAATTTCGGCAATTATTGATCTCAAAATGGCGATATCACGGAAAATGCAATTTCAACACGATTTAGGCGAAATAGGATATGCTTGAATTTTGCGCCAAAATGTGCAAAACAAAGTCAGACTTTTTTGTGTCCGCCCAGTCCAACTGATCATGTGGAAGACACTGGCAAGAAAAAATATTGAAATTTCGGCAATTATTGATCTCAAAATGGCGATATTACGGAAAATGTAACTTTAACACGATTTAGGCGAAATAGGATATGCTTGAATTTTGCGCCAAAATGTGCAAACAAAGTCAGACTTTTTTGTTGTATCCGCAAGAAAAGATTGAAATTTCGGCAATTATTGATCTAACTGATCATGTGGAAGACACTGGCAAGAAAAAGATTGAAATTTCGGCAATTATTGATCTCAAATTGTCTATATTACGGAAAATTCAATTTCAACACGATTTAGGCGCAAAATAGGATATGCATTGAATTTGCGCTAAAATGTGCAAACAAAGTCAGAATTTTTTGTGTCCGCCCAGTCCAACTGATCATGTGGAAGACACTGGCAAGAAAAAATATTGAAATTTCGGCAATTATTGATCTCAAAATGGCGATATCACGGAAAATGCAATTTTGGCGCAAAATTCAAGCATATCCTATTTAGCCTAAATCGTGTTGAAATTGCATTTTCCGTTATATCGCCATTTTGAGATCAATAATTGCCGAAATTTCAATATTTTTCTTGCCAGTGTCTTCCACATGATCAGTTGGACTGGGCGGACACAAAAAAGTCTGACGTTGTTTGCACATTTTGGCGCAAAATTCAAGCATATCCTATTTCGCCTAAATCGTGTTGAAATTGTTTTTCCGTGATATCGCCATTTTGAGATCAATAATTGCCCAAAATTTCAATATTTTTTCATGCCAGTGTCTTCCACATGATCAGTTGGACTGGGCGGACACAAAAAAGTCTGACTTTGTTTGCACATTTTGGGGCTAAATTCAAGCATATCCTATTTCGCCTAAATCGTTTTGAAATTTCATTTTCCGTGATATCGCCATTTTGAGATCAATAATTGCCGAAATTTCAATATTTTTTTTTGCCAGTGTCTTCCACATGATCAGTTGGACTGGGCGGATACAAAAAAGTCTGACTTTGTTTGCACATTTTGGCGCAAAATTCAAGCATATCCTATTTCGCCTAAATCGTGTTGAAATTGCATTTTCCGTAATATCGCCATTTTGAGATCAATAATTGCCGAAATTTCAATATTTTTCTTGCCAGTGTCTTCCACATGATCAGTTGGACTGGGCGGACACAAAAAGTCTGACTTTGTTTGCACATTTTGGCGCAAAATTCAAGCATATCCTATTTCGCCTAAATCGTGTTGAAATTGAATTTTCCGTAATATAGACAATTTGAGATCAATAATTGCCGAAATTTCAATCTTTTTTCTTGCCAGTGTCTTCCACATGATCAGTTAGACTGGGCGGACACAAAAAAGTCTGACTTTGTTTGCACTTTTGGCGCAAAATTCAAGCATATCCTATTTCGCCTAAATCGTGTTAAAGTTACATTTTCCGTAATATCGCCATTTTGAGATCAATAATTGCCGAAATTTCAATATTTTTTTCTTGCCAGTGTCTTCCACATGATCAGTTGGACTGGGCGGACACAAAAAAGTCTGACTTTCTTTGCACATTTTGGCGCAAAATTCAAGCATATCCTATTTCGCCTAAATCGTGTTGAAATTGCATTTTCCGTGATATCGCCATTTTGAGATCAATAATTGCCGAAATTTCAATCTTTTTTTGCTTGCCAGTGTCTTCCACGTGATCAGTTGGACTGGGCGGACACAAAAAAGTCTGACTTTGTTTGCACCTTTTGGCGCAAAATTCAAGCATATCCTATTTAGCCTAAATCGTGTTGAAAGTGTTGAAATTGCATTTTCCGTGATATCGCCATTTTGAGATCAATAATTGCCGAAATTTCAATATTTTTTCTTGCCCGTGTCTTCCACATGATCAGTTGGACTGGGCGGACACAAAAAAGTCTGACGTTGTTTTCACATTTTGGCGCAAAATTCAAGCATATCCTATTTCGCCTAAATCGTGTTGAAATTTCATTTTCCGTGATATCTCCATTTTGAGATCAATAATTGCCGAAATTTCAATATTTTTTTTGCCAGTGTCTTCCACATGATCAGTTGGACTGGGCGGACACAAAAAAGTCTGACTTTGTTTGCACATTTTGGCGCAAAATTCAAGCATATCCTATTTCGCCTAAATCGTGTTGAAATTGAATTTTCCGTAATATAGACAATTTGAGATCAATAATTGCCGAAATTTCAATCTTTTTCTTGCCAGTGTCTTCCACATGATCAGTTAGACTGGGCGGACACAAAAAAGTCTGACTTTGTTTGCACATTTTGGCGCAAAATTCAAGCATATCCTATTTCGCCTAAATCGTGTTAAAGTTACATTTTCCGTAATATCGCCATTTTGAGATCAATAATTGCCGAAATTTCAATATTTTTTCTTGCCAGTGTCTTCCACATGATCAGTTGGACTGGGCGGACACAAAAAGTCTGACTTTCTTTGCACATTTTGGCGCAAAATTCAAGCATATCCTATTTCGCCTAAATCGTGTTGAAATTGCATTTTCCGTGATATCGCCATTTTGAGATCAATAATTGCCGAAATTTCAATCTTTTTTCTTGCCAGTGTCTTCCACGTGATCAGTTGGACTGGGCGGACACAAAAAAGTCTGACGTTGTTTTCACATTTTGGCGCAAAATTCAAGCATATCCTATTTCGCCTAAATCGTGTTGAAATTTCATTTTCCGTGATATCTCCATTTTGAGATCAATAATTGCCGAAATTTCAATATTTTTTTTGCCAGTGTCTTCCACATGATCAGTTGGACTGGGCGGACACAAAAAAGTCTGACTTTGTTTGCACATTTTGGCGCAAAATTCAAGCATATCCTATTTCGCCTAAATCGTGTTGAAATTGCATTTTCCGTAATATCGCCATTTTGAGATCAATAATTGCCGAAATTTCAATCTTTTTTCTTGCCAGTGTCTTCCACATGATCAGATGGACTGGGCGGACACAAAAAAGTCTGACTTTGTTTGCATATTTTGGCGCAAAATTCAAGCATATAGTATTTCGCCTAAATCGTGTTGAAATTGCATTTTCCGTGATATCGCCATTTTGAGATCAATAATTGCCGAAATTTCAATCTTTTTTTTTCTTGCCAGTTTTTTTTTTTTGTTTTTTTGTATTTGTCGGACACAAAAAATTCTTACTTTTTTTGCACATTTTGGCGCAAAATTCCAGCATATCCTGTTTCGAGTAAATCGTGTTGAAATTGAATTTTCGTGATATCGCCATTTTGAGATCAATAATTGCCGAAATTTCAATATTTTTTCTTGCAAGTGTCTTCCACATGATCAGTTGGACTGGGCGGACACAAAAAAGTCTGACTTTGTTTGCACATGCTGGGGCTAAATTCAAGCATATCCTATTTCGCCTAAATCGTGTTAAAATTGCATTTTCCGTGATATCGCCATTTTGAGATCAATAATTGCCGAAATTTCAATCTTTTTTCTTGCCAGTGTCTTCCACATGATCAGTTGGACTAGGCGGGCACAAAAAGTCTGACTTTGTTTGCACATTTTGGCGCAAAATTCAAGCATATCCTATTTCGCCTAAATCGTGTTGAAATTGCATTTTCCGTGATATCGCCATTTTGAGATCAATAATTGCCGAAATTTCAATTTTTTTTCTTGCCAGTGTCTTCCACTTGATCAGTTGGACTGGGCGGACACTAAAAAGTCTGACTTTGTTTGCACATTTTGGCGCAAAATTCAAGCATATCCTATTTCGCATAAATCGTGTTGAAATTGCATTTCCCTGATATCGCCATTTTGAGATCAATAATTGCCGAAATTTCAATCTTTTTTCTTGCCAGTGTCTTCCACATGATCAGTTGGACTGGGCGGACACAAAAAAGTCTGACTTTGTTTGCATATTTTGGCGCAAAATTCAAGCATATCCTATTTCGCCTAAATCGTGTTGAAATTGAATTTTCCGTGATATCGCCATTTTGAGATCAATAATTGCCGAAATTTCAATATTTTTTTCTTGCCAGTGTCTTCCAAATGATCAGTTGGACTGGGCGGACACAAAAAAGTCTGACGTTATTTTCACATTTTGGCGCAAAATTCAAGCATATCCTATTTCGCCAAAATCGTGTTAAAATTACATTTTCCGTAATATAGACATTTTGAGATCAATAATTGCCGAAATTTCAATTTTTTTCTTGCCAGTGTCTTCCACATGATCAGTTAGACTGGGCGGACACAAAAAAGTTAGGGTTAGGGTTAGGGTTAGGGTTAGGGTTAGGGTTAGGGTTAGGGTTAGGGTTAGGGTTAGGGTTAGAGTTAATCCGAAATGCCCGAACTTTCCTGGGACTGCTAAGGTCTGGCTCTAGGTTGTCTTGGTAGACCTAGGTAGGGTTATCATGGATCCGCGTAGGCTTAGCTTAGCTGCTCTTTTTGGCTGAGTTACCAGGGTGCAAAGTTTGTACATAAGTCTATGGAAACAAATTTAAAACGCCATTTTGAAAGTGAAGATGACCCATTAGATTTTTTTTTTTTGAGATTATTTGTAGAACTAAATACGATCTACGTTTTGCAAAAAAAATCAGGTCAATAGCACATTCCGATAAGAAGATATGGCTTCTACAGCCCTGGCTGAGTATGTAAATTAAATGGAACAGCCGCCTATATCTAACAAACTAAAAACTTGCCGAACATAAATTGGACGACACATATAGAGCTCGTCGAGGTCTACTTGGATCTCAATTTTTAACCAAATCGGATGACGGGAACCACCCCAAATAGTCCATATAGGCCAAGGGTTAGGGTTAGGGTTAGGGTTAGGGTTAGGGGTTAGGTTAGAGTTAGAGTTAGAGTTAGGTTAGGGTTAGGGTTAGGTTAGGTTAGAGTTAATCCGAAATGCCCGAACTTTCCTGGGACTGCTAAGGTCTGGCTCTAGGTTGTCTTGGTAGACCTAGGTAGGGTTATCATGGATCCGCGTAGGCTTAGCTTAGCTGCTCTTTTTGGCCGAGTTACCAGGGTGCAAAGTTTGTACATAAGTCTATGGAAACAAATTTAAAACGCCATTTTGAAAGTGAAGATGACCCATTAGATTTTTTTTGCCTGTGAGGTTATTTGTAGAACTAAATACGATCTACGTTTTGCAAAAAAAATCAGGTCAATAGCACATTCCGTTAAGGAGATATGGCTTCTACAGCCCTGGGTGAGTATGTAAATTAAATGGAACAGCCGCCTATATCTAACAACCTAAAAACCTGCGGAACATAAATTGGACGACACATGTAGAGCTCGTCGAGATCTACTTGGATCTCAATTTTAACCAAATCGGATGACGGGAACCACCCCAAATAGGCCATATATAGGGTTAGGGTTAGGGTTAGGGTTAGGGTTAGGGTTAGAGTTACGGCATATTGCCGTAAATATGGTTGGGAGCTAGGAGTTGTGCTTCGAGTATATGATAGGTCTGATGAAGGACAGTATGGATCCCCGTTGGGTTTTGATACTCCAATTAAAAATACCTAACCCTAGGGGTCAAAGTTTGTACATAAGTCTATGGGAAAAATTTAATTGCATTTTTGAGGGTGTATTTGGGCTTTTACAAATTTGAACCTATGAAGAAAGCTAAAGAGGTTGTTGACATCTACGTTTTGCAAAAAAATCAGGTAAATAGCACATTCCGATAAGGAGATATGGCTTCTACAGCCCTGGCTGAGTATGTAAATTAAATGGAACAGCCGCCTATATCTAACAAACTAAAAACTTGCCGAACATAAATTGGACGACACATATAGAGCTCGTCGAGGTCTACTTGGATCTCAATTTTTAACCAAATCGGATGACGGGAAGCACCCCAAATAGTCCATATAATCCAAGATGGCGGCTAAAAAAGTTTGTCCAAAATTAATGAAAATCGTATGTTTGGAAAGCTAATTTTTTATGCTATATGGGAAAAATATTAAAAAATTCAAAAAATCACGGCTTCAAAAATCCAAGATGGCGGCTAAAAAAAGGTTTGTCCAAAATTAATGAAAATTGTATTTTTGGAAAGCTAATTTTGTATGGGGAAATATTTAAAAATTTAAAAACTCAAAATTCAAAAATCCAGGATGGCGGCTAAACAAATTTGTCCAAAATTTGACCCTTGATTAACCTTTGACCTTTTATGTGACCGTTGACTTTGTAGTTAACCACATCAAATATGATTTCACACAGGATATATCACTCATAGAAAGAGAGAACATATAATACGACTTACCTGGAGCTATCCAATGGCTCAAATGACATGTGTAAAACTCAAATGACCAAAGTATCACATTTAAGAAATTTACGGTGGCTTTGAAACAAGTCTTTAATATTCGTTTTAAGTTATTATAAGTTCCTTGAAGTTCATATTTGAGATGAAGGATTGGTATGAGGAACTCTTTTCACCACCGAGGTCAAAGGTCAATCAGAGGTCAAATGTACATTTTTTCTCATAAAATCACTAAACAAGGTCAAAGGTCAACGAATTGTATATCATAGTAAAGTATGTTAAATAAGCTTTAATATGAGACACTAACCATTTCTATAGTGCATTTCGTTCTTGAGATATTTTTTTTTCTTAAATCCAAGATGGCGGCCCAAAAAATTGTCCAAAATTAACGAAATGGTATTTTTTAAAGCTAATTTTTTACTCTATAAGGGGAAAATATTTAGAAATTCAAAAACTCACGTCTTCACAAATCCAAGATGGCGGCCAAAAAAGTTTGTCTCAAATTAATTCAAATGTTAATTTTGGACAGCTAATTTTTATGCTATATGAGAAAAATATTTAAAAATCAAAAACTCACATCTTCAAAAATCCAGGATGGCGGCTAAAAAGTTTGTCCAAAATTTGACCCTTGAATAACCTTTGACCTTTTGTGTGACCTTTGATTTTGCTTTTAACCACATCAAATATGATTTCACACAGGATATATCACTCATAGAAAGAGAGAACACATAATACGCCTTACCTGGAGCTATCCAATGGCTAGGGTTAGAGTTAATCCGAAATGCCCGAACTTTCCTGGGACTGCTAAGGTCTGGCTCTAGGTTGTCTTGGTAGACCTAGGTAGGGTTATCATGGATCCGCGTAGGCTTAGCTTAGCTGCTCTTTTTGGCTGAGTTACCAGGGTGCAAAGTTTGTACATAAGTCTATGGAAACAAATTTAAAACGCCATTTTGAAAGTGAAGATGACCCATTAGATTTTTTTGCCTGTGAGATTATTTGTAGAACTAAATACGATCTACGTTTTGCAAAAAAAAATCAGGTCAATAGCACATTCCGATAAGAAGATATGGCTTCTACAGCCCTGGCTGAGTATGTAAATTAAATGGAACAGCCGCCTATATCTAACAAACTAAAAACTTGCCGAACATAAATTGGACGACACATATAGAGCTCGTCGAGGTCTACTTGGATCTCAATTTTAACCAAATCGGATGACGGGAACCACCCCAAATAGTCCATATAGGCCAAGGGTTAGGGTTAGGGTTAGGGTTAGGGTTAGGGTTAGGGTTAGGGTTAGGAGTTAGGGTTAGGGTTAGGGTTAGGGTCAGGGTTAGGGTTAATCCGAAATGCCCGAACTTTCCTGGGACTGCTAAGGTCTGGCTCTAGGTTGTCTTGGTAGACCTAGGTAGGGTTATCATGGATCCGCGTAGGCTTAGCTTAGCTGCTCTTTTTGGCCGAGTTACCAGGGTGCAAAGTTTGTACATAAGTCTATGGAAACAAATTTAAACGCCACGCCATTTTGAAAGTGAAGATGACCCATTAGATTTTTTTTGCCTGTGAGGTTATTTGTAGAACTAAATACGATCTACGTTTTGCAAAAAAAAAAATCAGGTCAATAGCACAGTCCGTTAAGGAGATATGGCTTCTACAGCAATGGGTGAGTATGTAAATTAAATGGAACAGCCGCCTATATCTAACAAACTAAAACCTGCGGAACATAAATTGGACGACACATGTAGAGCTCGTCGAGATCTACTTGGATCTCAATTTTAACCAAATCGGATGACAGGAACCACCCCAAATAGGCCATATATAGGGTTAGGGTTAGGGTTAGGGTTAGGGTTAGGTTAGGTTAGGGTTAGAGTTACGGCATATTGCCGTAAATATGGTTGGGAGCTAGGAGTTGTGCTTCGAGTATATGATAGGTCTGATGAAGGACAGTATGGATCCCCGTTGGGTTTTTGATACTCCAATTAAAAATACCTAACCCTAGGGGTCAAAGTTTGTACATAAGTCTATGGGAAAAAATTTAATTGCATTTTTGAGGGTGTATTTGGGCTTTTACAAATTTGAACCTATGAAGAAAGCTAAAGAGGTTGTTGACATCTAAAAAAAAAAAAAAAAATCAGGTCAATAGCACATTCCGATAAGGAGATATGGCTTCTACAGCCCTGGCTGAGTATGTAAATTAAATGGAACAGCCGCCTATATCTAACAAACTAAAAACTTGCCGAACATAAATTGGACGACACATATAGAGCTCGTCGAGGTCTACTTGGATCTCAATTTTTAACCAAATCGGATGACGGGAAGCACCCCAAATAGTCCATATAATCCAAGATGGCGGCTAAAAAAAGTTTGTCCAAAATTAATGAAAATCGTATGTTTGGAAAGCTAATTTTTATGCTATATGGGAAAAATATTAAAAATTCAAAAATCACGGCTTCAAAAATCCAAGATGGCGGCTAAAAAAGGTTTGTCCAAATTTAATGAAAATTGTATTTTCGGAAAGCTAAGTTTGTATGGGGAAATATTTAAAAATTTAAAAACTCAAAAATTCAAAAATCCAGGATGGCGGCTAAACAAATTTGTCCAAAATTTGACCCTTGATTAACCTTTGACCTTTTATGTGACCGTTGACTTTGTAGTTAACCACATCAAATATGATTTCACACAGGATATATCACTCATAGAAAGAGAACATATAATACGACTTACCTGGAGCTATCCAATGGCTCAAATGACATGTGTAAAACTCAAATGACCAAAGTATCACATTTAAGAAATTTACGGTGGCTTTGAAACAAGTCTTTAATATTCGTTTTTAAGTTATTATAAGTTCCTTGAAGTTCATATTTGAGATGAAGGATTGGTATGAGGAACTCTTTTCACCACCGAGGTCAAAGGTCAATCAGAGGTCAAATGTACATTTTTCTCATAAAATCACTAAACAAGGTCAAAGGTCAACGAATTGTATATCATAGTAAAGTATGTTAAATAAGCTTTAATATGAGACACTAACCATTTCTATAGTGCATTTCGTTCTTGAGATATTTTTTTTTCTTAAATCCAAGATGGCGGCCCAAAAATTGTCCAAAATTAACGAAATGGTATTTTTTTAAAGCTAATTTTTTACGCTATAAGGGAAAATATTTAGAAATTCAAAAACTCACGTCTTCACAAATCCAAGATGGCGGCCAAAAAAGTTTGTCTCAAATTAATTCAAATGTTAATTTTGGACAGCTAATTTTTATGCTATATGAGAAAAATATTTAAAAATCAAAACTCACATCTTCAAAAATCCAGGATGGCGGCTAAAAAGTTTGTCCAAAATTTGACCCTTGAATAACCTTTGAACTTTTATGTGACCGATGACTTAAAAGATAAACAAAACAAATATGATTTCAAACAGGATATATCACTCATAGAAAAGAGAACACATAATACGCCTTACCTGGAGCTATCCAATGGCTAGGGTTAGAGTTAATCCGAAATGCCCGAACTTTCCTGGGACTGCTAAGGTCTGGCTCTAGGTTGTCTTGGTAGACCTAGGTAGGGTTATCATGGATCCGCGTAGGCTTAGCTTAGCTGCTCTTTTTGGCTGAGTTACCAGGGTGCAAAGTTTGTACATAAGTCTATGGAAACAAATTTAAAACGCCATTTTGAAAGTGAAGATGACCCATTAGATTTTTTTTGCCTGTGAGATTATTTGTAGAACTAAATACGATCTACGTTTTGCAAAAAAAATCAGGTCAATAGCACATTCCGATAAGAAGATATGGCTTCTACAGCCCTGGCTGAGTATGTAAATTAAATGGAACAGCCGCCTATATCTAACAAACTAAAAACTTGCCGAACATAAATTGGACGACACATATAGAGCTCGTCGAGGTCTACTTGGATCTCAATTTTTAACCAAATCGGATGACGGGAACCACCCCAAATAGTCCATATAGGCCAAGGGTTAGGGCTAGGGTTAGGGTTAGGGTTAGGGTTAGAGTTAGGGTTAGGGTTAGGGTTAGGGTTAGGGGGGGTTAGGGGTTGGGGGTTAGGGTTAGGGGGTTAGGGGTTGGGGTTGGGGTTAGGGTTGGGGTTGGTGTTAGGGTTGGGGTTAGGGTTAGGGTTAGGGTTAGGGTTAGAGTTAATCCGAAATGCCCGAACTTTCCTGGGACTGCTAAGGTCTGGCTCTAGGTTGTCTTGGTAGACCTAGGTAGGGTTATCATGGATCCGCGTAGGCTTAGCTAGGGTTAGGGTTAGGGTTAGGGTTAGGGTTAGGGTTAGGGTTAGGGTTAGGGTTAGGGTTAGGGTTAGGGTTAGGGTTAGGGTTAGGGTTAGTGGGTTAGGGTAGGGGGTTAGGGTTAGGGTTAGGGTTAGGAAGGTAGGGGAGGGGTGAGGGGGGGGGAACTTTAGGGGACTGGGTTAGGGTTTAGGTTAGGGTTAGGGTTAGGGTTAGGGTTAGGGTTAGGGTTAGGGTTAGGGTTAGGGTTAGGGTTAGGGTTAGGGGTTAGGGTTAGGTTAGGGTTAGGGTTAGGGGTTGGGGTTAGGGTTAGGGTTAAAAAGAAAGGTAGGGGTTAGGGTTGAGGGTTGAGGGTTGGGGTTAGGTTAGGGTTGGGGTTAGGGTTAGTTAGGGTTAGGGTTAGGTTAGGGTTAGGGTTAGGGTTAGGGTTAGGGTTGGGGTTAGGGTTGGGGTTGGGGTTAGGTTGGAGTTAATCCGAAATGCCCGAACTTTCCTGGGACTGCTAAGGTCTGGCTCTAGGTTGTCTTGGTAGACCTAGGTAGGGTTATCATGGATCCGCGTAGGCTTAGCTTAGCTGCTCTTTTTGGCCGAGTTACCAGGGTGCAAAGTTTGTACATAAGTCTATGGAAACAAATTTAAAACGCCATTTTGAAAGTGAAGATGACCCATTAGATTTTTTTTTGCCTGTGAGGTTATTTGTAGAACTAAATACGATCTACGTTTTGCAAAAAAAATCAGGTCAATAGCACATTCCGTTAAGGAGATATGGCTTCTACAGCCCTGGGTGAGTATGTAAATTAAATGGAACAGCCGCCTATATCTAACAAACTAAAACCTGCGGAACATAAATTGGACGACACATGTAGAGCTCGTCGAGATCTACTTGGATCTCAATTTTAACCAAATCGGATGACGGGAACCACCCCAAATAGGCCATATATAGGGTTAGGGTTAGGGTTAGGGTTAGGTTAGGGTTAGAGTTACGGCATATTGCCGTAAATATGGTTGGGAGCTAGGAGTTGTGCTTCGAGTATATGATAGGTCTGATGAAGGACAGTATGGATCCCCGTTGGGTTTTGATACTCAATTAAAAATACCTAACCCTAGGGGTCAAAGTTTGTACATAAGTCTATGGGAAAAAATTTAATTGCATTTTTGAGGGTGTATTTGGGCTTTTACAAATTTGAACCTATGAAGAAAGCTAAAGAGGTTGTTGACATCTACGTTTTGCAAAAAAAATCAGGTCAATAGCACATTCCGATAAGGAGATATGGCTTCTACAGCCCTGGCTGAGTATGTAAATTAAATGGAACAGCCGCCTATATCTAACAAACTAAAAACTTGCCGAACATAAATTGGACGACACATATAGAGCTCGTCGAGGTCTACTTGGATCTCAATTTTTAACCAAATCGGATGACGGGAAGCACCCCAAATAGTCCATATAATCCAAGATGGCGGCTAAAAAAAGTTTGTCCAAAATTAATGAAAATCGTATGTTTGGAAAGCTAATTTTTTATGCTATATGGGAAAAATATTAAAAATTCAAAAATCACGGCTTCAAAAATCCAAGATGGCGGCTAAAAAAGGTTTGTCCAAAATTAATGAAAATTGTATTTTTGGAAAGCTAATTTTGTATGGGGAAATATTTAAAAATTTAAAAACTCAAAAATTCAAAAATCCAGGATGGCGGCTAAACAAATTTGTCCAAAATTTGACCCTTGATTAACCTTTGACCTTTTATGTGACCGTTGACTTTGTAGTTAACCACATCAAATATGATTTCACACAGGATATATCACTCATAGAAAGAGAAAACATATAATACGACTTACCTGGAGCTATCCAATGGCTCAAATGACATGTGTAAAACTCAAATGACCAAAGTATCACATTTAAGAAATTTACGGTGGCTTTGAAACAAGTCTTTAATATTCGTTTTTAAGTTATTATAAGTTCCTTGAAGTTCATATTTGAGATGAAGGATTGGTATGAGGAACTCTTTTCACCACCGAGGTCAAAGGTCAATCAGAGGTCAAATGTACATTTTTTCTCATAAAATCACTAAACAAGGTCAAAGGTCAACGAATTGTATATCATAGTAAAGTATGTTAAATAAGCTTTAATATGAGACACTAACCATTTCTATAGTGCATTTCGTTCTTGAGATATTTTTTTTTTCTTAAATCCAAGATGGCGGCCAAAAAATTGTCCAGAATTAACGAAATGGTATTTTTTAAAGCTAATTTTTTACGCTATAAGGGAAAATATTTAGAAATTCAAAACTCACGTCTTCACAAATCCAAGATGGCGGCCAAAAAAGTTTGTCTCAAATTAATTCAAATGTTAATTTTGGACAGCTAATTTTTATGCTATATGAGAAAAATATTTAAAAATCAAAACTCACATCTTCAAAAATCCAGGATGGCGGCTAAAAAAGTTTGTCCAAAATTTGACCCTTGAATAACCTTTGACCTTTTGTGTGACCTTTGATTTTGCTTTTAACCACATCAAATATGATTTCACACAGGATATATCACTCATAGAAAGAGAGAACACATAATACGCCTTACCTGGAGCTATCCAATGGCTAGGGTTAGAGTTAATCCGAAATGCCCGAACTTTCCTGGGACTGCTAAGGTCTGGCTCTAGGTTGTCTTGGTAGACCTAGGTAGGGTTATCATGGATCCGCGTAGGCTTAGCTTAGCTGCTCTTTTTGGCTGAGTTACCAGGGTGCAAAGTTTGTACATAAGTCTATGGAAACAAATTTAAAACGCCATTTTGAAAGTGAAGATGACCCATTAGATTTTTTTTGCCTGTGAGATTATTTGTAGAACTAAATACGATCTACGTTTTGCAAAAAAAATCAGGTCAATAGCACATTCCGATAAGAAGATATGGCTTCTACAGCCCTGGCTGAGTATGTAAATTAAATGGAACAGCCGCCTATATCTAACAAACTAAAAACTTGCCGAACATAAATTGGACGACACATATAGAGCTCGTCGAGGTCTACTTGGATCTCAATTTTTAACCAAATCGGATGACGGGAACCACCCCAAATAGTCCATATAGGCCAAGGGTTAGGGTTAGGGTTAGGGTTAGGGTTAGGGTTAGGGTTAGGGTTAGAGTTAGGGTTAGGGTTAGGGTTAGGGTTAGGGTTAGGGTTAGAGTAATAATCCGAAATGCCCGAACTTTCCTGGGACTGCTAAGGTCTGGCTCTAGGTTGTCTTGGTAGACCTAGGTAGGGTTATCATGGATCCGCGTAGGCTTAGCTTAGCTGCTCTTTTTGGCCGAGTTACCAGGGTGCAAAGTTTGTACATAAGTCTATGGAAACAAATTTAAAACGCCATTTTGAAAGTGAAGATGACCCATTAGATTTTTTTTTTTTTTGTTATTTGTAGAACTAAATACGATCTACGTTTTGCAAAAAAATCAGGTCAATAGCACATTCCGTTAAGGAGATATGGCTTCTACAGCCCTGGGTGAGTATGTAAATTAAATGGAACAGCCGCCTATATCTAACAAACTAAAAACCTGCGGAACATAAATTGGACGACACATGTAGAGCTCGTCGAGATCTACTTGGATCTCAATTTTAACCAAATCGGATGACGGGAACCACCCCAAATAGGCCATATATAGGGTTAGGGTTAGGGTTAGGGTTAGGGTTAGGGTTAGGGTTAGGGTTAGAGTTACGGCATATTGCCGTAAATATGGTTGGGAGCTAGGAGTTGTGCTTCGAGTATATGATAGGTCTGATGAAGGACAGTATGGATCCCCGTTGGGTTTTGATACTCCAATTAAAAATACCTAACCCTAGGGGTCAAAGTTTGTACATAAGTCTATGGGAAAAAATTTAATTGCATTTTTGAGGGTGTATTTGGGCTTTTACAAATTTGAACCTATGAAGAAAGCTAAAGAGGTTGTTGACATCTACGTTTTGCAAAAAAAATCAGGTCAATAGCACATTCCGATAAGGAGATATGGCTTCTACAGCCCTGGCTGAGTATGTAAATTAAATGGAACAGCCGCCTATATCTAACAAACTAAAAACTTGCCGAACATAAATTGGACGACACATATAGAGCTCGTCGAGGTCTACTTGGATCTCAATTTTAACCAAATCGGATGACGGAAGCACCCCAAATAGTCCATATAATCCAAGATGGCGGCTAAAAAAGTTTGTCCAAAATTAATGAAAATCGTATGTTTGGAAAGCTAATTTTTATGCTATATGGGAAAAATATTAAAAATTCAAAAATCACGGCTTCAAAAATCCAAGATGGCGGCTAAAAAAAGGTTTGTCCAAATTTAATGAAAATTGTATTTTTGGAAAGCTAATTTTGTATGGGGAAATATTTAAAAATTTAAAAACTCAAAAATTCAAAAATCCAGGATGGCGGCTAAACAAATTTGTCCAAAATTTGACCCTTGATTAACCTTTGACCTTTTATGTGACCGTTGACTTTGTAGTTAACCACATCAAATATGATTTCACACAGGATATATCACTCATAGAAAGAGAGAACATATAATACGACTTACCTGGAGCTATCCAATGGCTCAAATGACATGTGTAAAACTCAAATGACCAAAGTATCACATTTAAGAAATTTACGGTGGCTTTGAAACAAGTCTTTAATATTCGTTTTAAGTTATTATAAGTTCCTTGAAGTTCATATTTGAGATGAAGGATTGGTATGAGGAACTCTTTTCACCACCGAGGTCAAAGGTCAATCAGAGGTCAAATGTACATTTTTCTCATAAAATCACTAAACAAGGTCAAAGGTCAACGAATTGTATATCATAGTAAAGTATGTTAAATAAGCTTTAATATGAGACACTAACCATTTCTATAGTGCATTTCGTTCTTGAGATATTTTTTTTCTTAAATCCAAGAAAGCAAAAAAAAAAATTGTCCAAAATTAACGAAATGGTATTTTTAAAGCTAATTTTTTACGCTATAAGGGGAAAATATTTAGAAATTCAAAAACTCACGTCTTCACAAATCCAAGATGGCGGCCAAAAAAAGTTTGTCTCAAATTAATTCAAATGTTAATTTTGGACAGCTAATTTTTTATGCTATATGAGAAAAATAAAAAAAAAATCAAAAACTCACATCTTCAAAAATCCAGGATGGCGGCTAAAAAAAATGTCCAAAATTTGACCCTTGAATAACCTTTGACCTTTTGTGTGACCTTTGATTTTGCTTTTAACCACATCAAATATGATTTCACACAGGATATATCACTCATAGAAAGAGAGAACACATAATACGCCTTACCTGGAGCTATCCAATGGCTAGGGTTAGAGTTAATCCGAAATGCCCGAACTTTCCTGGGACTGCTAAGGTCTGGCTCTAGGTTGTCTTGGTAGACCTAGGTAGGGTTATCATGGATCCGCGTAGGCTTAGCTTAGCTGCTCTTTTGGCAGAGTTACCAGGGTGCAAAGTTTGTACATAAGTCTATGGAAACAAATTTAAAACGCCATTTTGAAAGTGAAGATGACCCATTAGATTTTTTTTTTTGTGAGATTATTTGTAGAACTAAATACGATCTACGTTTTGCAAAAAAAATCAGGTCAATAGCACATTCCGATAAGAAGATATGGCTTCTACAGCCCTGGCTGAGTATGTAAATTAAATGGAACAGCCGCCTATATCTAACAAACTAAAAACTTGCCGAACATAAATTGGACGACACATATAGAGCTCGTCGAGGTCTACTTGGATCTCAATTTTTAACCAAATCGGATGACGGGAACCACCCCAAATAGTCCATATAGGCCAAGGGTTAGGGCTAGGGTTAGGGTTAGGGTTAGGGTTAGAGTTAGGGTTAGGGTTAGGGTTAGGGTTAGGGTTAGGGTTAGGGTTAGGGTTAGGGGTTAGGGGTTAGGGGTTAGGGGTTAGGGGTTAGGGTTAGGGTTAGGGTTGGGGTTAGGTGTTAGGGTTAGGGTTAGGGTTAGGGTTAGGGTTAGGGTTAGAGTTAATCCGAAATGCCCGAACTTTCCTGGGACTGCTAAGGTCTGGCTCTAGGTTGTCTTGGTAGACCTAGGTAGGGTTATCATGGATCCGCGTAGGCTTAGCTAGGGTTAGGGTTAGGGTTAGGGTTAGGGTTAGGGTTAGGGTTAGGGTTAGGGTTAGGGTTAGGGTTAGGGTTAGGGTTAGGGTTAGGGTTAGGGTTAGGGTTAGTGGGTTAGGGTTAGGGTTAGGGTTAGGGGTTAGGGTTAGGGTTAATCCGAAATGCCCGAACTTTCCTGGGACTGCTAAGGTCTGGCTCTAGGTTGTCTTGGTAGACCTAGGTAGGGTTATCATGGATCCGCGTAGGCTTAGCTTAGCTGCTCTTTTTGGCCGAGTTACCAGGGTGCAAAGTTTGTACATAAGTCTATGGAAACAAATTTAAAACGCCATTTTGAAAGTGAAGATGACCCATTAGATTTTTTTTACCTGTGAGGTTATTTGTAGAACTAAATACGATCTAATTAAAACAAAAAAAATCAGGTCAATAGCACATTCCGTTAAGGAGATATGGCTTCTACAGCCCTGGGTGAGTATGTAAATTAAATGGAACAGCCGCCTATATCTAACAAACTAAAACCTGCGGAACATAAATTGGACGACACATGTAGAGCTCGTCGAGATCTACTTGGATCTCAATTTTTAACCAAATCGGATGACGGGAACCACCCCAAATAGGCCATATATAGGGTTAGGGTTAGGGTTAGGGTTAGGGTTAGGGTTAGGGTTAGGGTTAGGGTTAGAGTTACGGCATATTGCCGTAAATATGGTTGGGAGCTAGGAGTTGTGCTTCGAGTATATGATAGGTCTGATGAAGGACAGTATGGATCCCCGTTGGGTTTTTGATACTCCAATTAAAAATACCTAACCCTAGGGGTCAAAGTTTGTACATAAGTCTATGGGAAAAAATTTAATTGCATTTTTGAGGGTGTATTTGGGCTTTTACAAATTTGAACCTATGAAGAAAGCTAAAGAGGTTGTTGACATCTACGTTTTGCAAAAAAAATCAGGTCAATAGCACATTCCGATAAGGAGATATGGCTTCTACAGCCCTGGCTGAGTATGTAAATTAAATGGAACAGCCGCCTATATCTAACAAACTAAAAACTTGCCGAACATAAATTGGACGACACATATAGAGCTCGTCGAGGTCTACTTGGATCTCAATTTTTAACCAAATCGGATGACGGGAAGCACCCCAAATAGTCCATATAATCCAAGATGGCGGCTAAAAAAAGTTTGTCCAAAATTAATGAAAATGGTATGTTTGGAAAGCTCATTTTTTATGCTATATGGGAAAAATATTAAAAAATACAAAAAATCACGGCTTCAAAAATCCAAGATGGCGGCTAAAAAAAGGTTTGTCCAAAATTAATGAAAATTGTATTTTTGGAAAGCTAATTTTGTATGGGGAAATATTTAAAAATTTAAAAACTCAAAAATTCAAAAATCCAGGATGGCGGCTAAACAAATTTGTCCAAAATTTGACCCTTGATTAACCTTTGACCTTTTATGTGACCGTTGACTTTGTAGTTAACCACATCAAATATGATTTCACACAGGATATATCACTCATAGAAAGAGAGAACATATAATACGACTTACCTGGAGCTATCCAATGGCTCAAATGACATGTGTAAAACTCAAATGACCAAAGTATCACATTTAAGAAATTTACGGTGGCTTTGAAACAAGTCTTTAATATTCGTTTTAAGTTATTATAAGTTCCTTGAAGTTCATATTTGAGATGAAGGATTGGTATGAGGAACTCTTTTCACCACCGAGGTCAAAGGTCAATCAGAGGTCAAATGTACATTTTTTCTCATAAAATCACTAAACAAGGTCAAAGGTCAACGAATTGTATATCATAGTAAAGTATGTTAAATAAGCTTTAATATGAGACACTAACCATTTCTATAGTGCATTTCGTTCTTGAGATATATTTTTTTTCTTAAATCCAAGATGGAAAAAAAAAAAATTGTCCAAAATTAACGAAATGGTATTTTTTAAAGCTAATTTTTTACGCTATAAGGGGAAAATATTTAGAAATTCAAAAACTCACGTCTTCACAAATCCAAGATGGCGGCCAAAAAAGTTTGTCTCAAATTAATTCAAATGTTAATTTTGGACAGCTAATTTTTATGCTATATGAGAAAAATATTTAAAAATCAAAAACTCACATCTTCAAAAATCCAGGATGGCGGCTAAAAAGTTTGTCCAAAATTTGACCCTTGAATAACCTTTGACCTTTTGTGTGACCTTTGATTTTGCTTTTAACCACATCAAATATGATTTCACACAGGATATATCACTCATAGAAAGAGAGAACACATAATACGCCTTACCTGGAGCTATCCAATGGCTAGGGTTAAGTTAATCCGAAATGCCCGAACTTTCCTGGGACTGCTAAGGTCTGGCTCTAGGTTGTCTTGGTAGACCTAGGTAGGGTTATCATGGATCCGCGTGAAGGCTTAGCTTAGCTGCTCTTTTTGGCTGAGTTACCAGGGTGCAAAGTTTGTACATAAGTCTATGGAAACAAATTTAAAACGCCATTTTGAAAGTGAAGATGACCCATTAGATTTTTTTGCCTGTGAGATTATTTGTAGAACTAAATACGATCTACGTTTTGCAAAAAAATCAGGTCAATAGCACATTCCGATAAGAAGATATGGCTTCTACAGCCCTGGCTGAGTATGTAAATTAAATGGAACAGCCGCCTATATCTAACAAACTAAAAACTTGCCGAACATAAATTGGACGACACATATAGAGCTCGTCGAGGTCTACTTGGATCTCAATTTTTAAAAATTAGCTTTAAAAAATACCATTTCGTTAATTTTGGACAATTTTTTGGGCCGCCATCTTGGATTTAAGAAAAAAAAATATCTCAAGAACGAAATGCACTATAGAAATGGTTAGTGTCTCATATTAAAGCTTATTTAACATACTTTACTATGATATACAATTCGTTGACCTTTGACCTTGTTTAGTGATTTTATGAGAAAAAATGTACATTTGACCTCTGATTGACCTTTGACCTCGGTGGTGAAAAGAGTTCCTCATACCAATCCTTCATCTCAAATATGAACTTCAAGGAACTTATAATAACTTAAAAACGAATATTAAAGACTTGTTTCAAAGCCACCGTAAATTTCTTAAATGTGATACTTTGGTCATTTGAGTTTTACACATGTCATTTGAGCCATTGGATAGCTCCAGGTAAGTCGTATTATATGTTCTCTCTTTCTATGAGTGATATATCCTGTGTGAAATCATATTTGATGTGGTTAACTACAAAGTCAACGGTCACATAAAAGGTCAAAGGTTAATCAAGGGTCAAATTTTGGACAAATTTGTTTAGCCGCCATCCTGGATTTTTGAATTTTTGTGTTTTTAAATTTTTAAATATTTCCCCATACAAAATTAGCTTTCCAAAAATACAATTTTCATTAAATTTGGACAAACCTTTTTTTAGCCGCCATCTTGGATTTTTGAAGCCGTGATTTTTTGAATTTTTTAATATTTTTCCCATATAGCATAAAAATTAGCTTTCCAAACATACGATTTTCATTAATTTTGGACAAACTTTTTTAGCCGCCATCTTGGATTATATGGACTATTTGGGGTGCTTCCCGTCATCCGATTTGGTTAAAATTGAGATCCAAGTAGACCTCGACGAGCTCTATATGTGTCGTCCAATTTATGTTCGGCAAGTTTTTAGTTTGTTAGATATAGGCGGCTGTTCCATTTAATTTACATACTCAGCCAGGGCTGTAGAAGCCATATCTCCTTATCGGAATGTGCTATTGACCTGATTTTTTTGCAAAACGTAGATGTCAACAACCTCTTTAGCTTTCTTCATAGGTTCAAATTTGTAAAAGCCCAAATACACCCTCAAAAATGCAATCAATTTTTTCCCATAGACTTATGTACAAACTTTGACCCCTAGGGTTAGGTATTTTTAATTGGAGTTTCAAAAACACAACGGGGATCCATACTGTCCTTCATCAGACCTATCATATACTCGAAGCACAACTCCTAGCTCCCAACCATATTTACGGCAATATGCCGTAACTCTAACCCTAACCCTAACCCTAACCCTAACCCTAACCCTAACCCTAACCCTATATATGGCCTATTTGGGGTGGTTCCCGTCATCCGATTTGGTTAAAAATTGAGATCCAAGTAGATCTCGACGAGCTCTACATGTGTCGTCCAATTTATGTTCCGCAGGTTACTAGTTTGTTAGATATAGGCGGCTGTTCCATTTAATTTACATACTCACCCAGGGCTGTAGAAGCCATATCTCCTTAACGGAATGTGCTATTGACCTGATTTTTTTTTGCAAAACGTAGATCGTATTTAGTTCTACAAATAACCTCACAGGCAAAAAAATCTAATGGGTCATCTTCACTTTCAAAATGGCGTTTTAAATTTGTTTCCATAGACTTATGTACAAACTTTGCACCCTGGTAACTCGGCCAAAAAGAGCAGCTAAGCTAAGCCTACGCGGATCCATGATAACCCTACCTAGGTCTACCAAGACAACCTAGAGCCAGACCTTAGCAGTCCCAGGAAAGTTCGGGCATTTCGGATTAACTCTAACCCTAACCCTAACCCTAACCCTAACCCTAACCCTAACTCTAACCCTAACCCTAACCCTAACCCTAACCCTAACCCTAACCCTAACCCCCTAACCCTTGGCCTATATGGACTATTTGGGGTGGTTCCGTCATCCGATTTGGTTAAAAATTGAGATCCAAGTAGACCTCGACGAGCTCTATATGTGTCGTCCAATTTATGTTCGGCAAGTTTTTAGTTTGTTAGATATAGGCGGCTGTTCCATTTAATTTACATACTCAGCCAGGGCTGTAGAAGCCATATCTTCTTATCGGAATGTGCTATTGACCTGATTTTTTTTGCAAAACGTAGATCGTATTTAGTTCTACAAATAATCTCACAGGCAAAAAAATCTAATGGGTCATCTTCACTTTCAAAATGGCGTTTTAAATTTGTTTCCATAGACTTATGTACAAACTTTGCACCCTGGTAACTCAGCCAAAAAGAGCAGCTAAGCTAAGCCTACGCGGATCCATGATAACCCTACCTAGGTCTACCAAGACAACCTAGAGCCAGACCTTAGCAGTCCCAGGAAAGTTCGGGCATTTCGGATTAACTCTAACCCTAGCCATTGGATAGCTCCAGGTAAGGCGTATTATGTGTTCTCTCTTTCTATGAGTGATATATCCTGTGTGAAATCATATTTGATGTGGTTAAAAGCAAAATCAAAGGTCACACAAAAGGTCAAAGGTTATTCAAGGGTCAAATTTTGGACAAACTTTTTAGCCGCCATCCTGGATTTTTGAAGATGTGAGTTTTGATTTTTAAATATTTTTCTCATATAGCATAAAAAATTAGCTCTCCAAAATTAACATTTGAATTAATTTGAGACAAACTTTTTTTTTTCGCCATCTTGGATTTGTGAAGACGTGAGTTTTTGAATTTCTAAATATTTTCCCCTTATAGCGTAAAAAATTAGCTTTAAAAATACCATTTCGTTAATTTTGGACAATTTTTGGGCCGCCATCTTGGATTTAAGAAAAAAAAAATATCTCAAGAACGAAATGCACTATAGAAATGGTTAGTGTCTCATATTAAAGCTTATTTAACATACTTTACTATGATATACAATTCGTTGACCTTTGACCTTGTTTAGTGATTTTATGAGAAAAAATGTACATTTGACCTCTGATTGACCTTTGACCTCGGTGGTGAAAAGAGTTCCTCATACCAATCCTTCATCTCAAATATGAACTTCAAGGAACTTATAATTACTTAAAAATCGCTTATTAAAGACTTGTTTCAAAACCACCGTAAATTTCTTAAATGTGATACTTTGGTCATTTGAGTTTTACATGTCATTTGAGCCATTGGATAGCTCCAGGTAAGTCGTATTATATGTTCTCTCTTTCTATGAGTGATATATCCTGTGTGAAATCATATTTGATGTGGTTAACTACAAAGTCAACGGTCACATAAAAGGTCAAAGGTTAATCAAGGGTCAAATTTTGGACAAATTTGTTTAGCCGCCATCCTGGATTTTTGAATTTTTGAGTTTTTAAATTTTTAAATATTTCCCCATACAAAAAAAAAAAAAAAAAAATACAATTTTCATTAATTTTGGACAAACCTTTTTTTAGCCGCCATCTTGGATTTTTGAAGCCGTGATTTTTTGAATTTTTTAATATTTTTCCCATATAGCATAAAAAATTAGCTTTCCAAACATACGATTTTCATTAATTTTGGACAAACTTTTTTTAGCCGCCATCTTGGATTATATGGACTATTTGGGGTGCTTCCGTCATCCGATTTGGTTAAAATTGAGATCCAAGTAGACCTCGACGAGCTCTATATGTGTCGTCCAATTTATGTTCGGCAAGTTTTTAGTTTGTTAGATATAGGCGGCTGTTCCATTTAATTTACATACTCAGCCAGGGCTGTAGAAGCCATATCTCCTTATCGGAATGTGCTATTGACCTGATTTTTTTGCAAAACGTAGATGTCAACAACCTCTTTAGCTTTCTTCATAGGTTCAAATTTGTAAAAGCCCAAATACACCCACAAAAATGCAATTAAATTTTTTCCCATAGACTTATGTACAAACTTTGACCCCTAGGGTTAGGTATTTTTAATTGGAGTATCAAAAACCCAACGGGGATCCATACTGTCCTTCATCAGACCTATCATATACTCGAAGCACAACTCCTAGCTCCCAACCATATTTACGGCAATATGCCGTAACTCTAACCCTAACCCTAACCCTAACCCTAACCCTAACCCTATATATGGCCTATTTGGGGTGGTTCCCGTCATCCGATTTGGTTAAAAATTGAGATCCAAGTAGATCTCGACGAGCTCTACATGTGTCGTCCAATTTATGTTCCGCAGGTTTTAGTTTGTTAGATATAGGCGGCTGTTCCATTTAATTTACATACTCACCCAGGGCTGTAGAAGCCATATCTCCTTAACGGAATGTGCTATTGACCTGATTTTTTTTGCAAAACGTAGATCGTATTTAGTTCTACAAATAACCTCACAGGCAAAAAAAATCTAATGGGTCATCTTCACTTTCAAAATGGCGTTTTAAATTTGTTTCCATAGACTTATGTACAAACTTTGCACCCTGGTAACTCGGCCAAAAAGAGCAGCTAAGCTAAGCCTACGCGGATCCATGATAACCCTACCTAGGTCTACCAAGACAACCTAGAGCCAGACCTTAGCAGTCCCAGGAAAGTTCGGGCATTTCGGATTAACTCTAACCCTAACCCTAACCCTAACCCTAACCCTAACTCTAACCCTCTAACTCTAACCCTAACCCTAACCCTAACCCTAACCCTAACCCTTGGCCTATATGGACTATTTGGGGTGGTTCCCGTCATCCGATTTGGTTAAAATTGAGATCCAAGTAGACCTCGACGAGCTCTATATGTGTCGTCCAATTTATGTTCGGCAAGTTTTTAGTTTGTTAGATATAGGCGGCTGTTCCATTTAATTTACATACTCAGCCAGGGCTGTAGAAGCCATATCTTCTTATCGGAATGTGCTATTGACCTGATTTTTTTGCAAAACGTAGATCGTATTTAGTTCTACAAATAATCTAACAGGCAAAAAAAATCTAATGGGTCATCTTCACTTTCAAAATGGCGTTTTAAATTTGTTTCCATAGACTTATGTACAAACTTTGCACCCTGGTAACTCAGCCAAAAAGAGCAGCTAAGCTAAGCCTACGCGGATCCATGATAACCCTACCTAGGTCTACCAAGACAACCTAGAGCCAGACCTTAGCAGTCCCAGGAAAGTTCGGGCATTTCGGATTAACTCTAACCCTAACCCTAAATTGAAATTTCGGCAATTATTGATCTCTAAATGTCTATATTACGGAAAATGTAATTTTAACACGATTTAGGCGAAATAGGATATGCTTGAATTTTGCGCCAAAATGTGAAAATAACGTCAGACTTTTTGTGTCCGCCCAGTCCAACTGATCATTTGGAAGACACTGGCAAGAAAAAATATTGAAATTTCGGCAATTATTGATCTCAAAATGGCGATATCACGGAAAATTCAATTTCAACACGATTTAGGCGAAATAGGATATGCTTGAATTTTGCGCCAAAATGTGCAAACAAAGTCAGACTTTTTGTGTCCGCCCAGTCCAACTGATCATGTGGAAGACACTGGCAAGAAAAAAGATTGAAATTTCGGCAATTATTGATCTCAAAATGGCGATATCACGGAAAATGCAATTTCAACACGATTTATGCGAAATAGGATATGCTTGAATTTTGCGCCAAAATGTGCAAACAAAGTCAGACTTTTTTGTGTCCGCCCAGTCCAACTGATCATGTGGAAGACACTGGCAAGAAAAAAAAAATTGAAATTTCGGCAATTATTGATCTCAAAATGGCGATATCACGGAAAATGCAATTTCAACACGATTTAGGCGAAATAGGATATGCTTGAATTTTGCGCCAAAATGTGCAAACAAAGTCAGACTTTTTGTGTCCGCCAGTCCAACTGATCATGTGGAAGACACTGGCAAGAAAAAGATTGAAATTTCGGCAATTATTGATCTCAAAATGGCGATATCACGGAAAATGCAATTTTAACACGATTTAGGCGAAATAGGATATGCTTGAATTTTGCGCCAAAATGTGCAAACAAAGTCAGACTTTTTGTGTCCGCCCAGTCCAACTGATCATGTGGAAGACACTGGCAAGAAAATATTGAAATTTCGGCAATTATTGATCTCAAAATGGCGATATCACGGAAAATTCAATTTCAACACGATTTAGGCGAAATAGGATATGCTTGAATTTTGCGCCAAAATGTGCAAACAAAGTCAGACTTTTTGTGTCCGCCCAGTCCAACTGATCATGTGGAAGACACTGGCAAGAAAAAAGATTGAAATTTCGGCAATTATTGATCTCAAAATGGCGATATCACGGAAAATGCAATTTCAACACGATTTAGGCGAAATAGGATATGCTTGAATTTTGCGCCAAAATGTGCAAACAAAGTCAGACTTTTTGTGTCCGCCCAGTCCAACTGATCATGTGGAAGACACTGGCAAGAAAAAAAGATTGAAATTTCGGCAATTATTGATCTCAAAATGGCGATATTACGGAAAATGCAATTTCAACACGATTTAGGCGAAATAGGATATGCTTGAATTTTGCGCCAAAATGTGCAAACAAAGTCAGACTTTTTGTGTCCGCCCAGTCCAACTGATCATGTGGAAGACACTGGCAAAAAAAATATTGAAATTTCGGCAATTATTGATCTCAAAATGGCGATATCACGGAAAATGAAATTTCAACACGATTTAGGCGAAATAGGATATGCTTGAATTTTGCGCCAAAATGTGCAAACAAAGTCAGACTTTTTGTGTCCGCCCAGTCCAACTGATCATGTGGAAGACACTGGCAAGAAAAAAGATTGAAATTTCGGCAATTATTGATCTCAAAATGGCGATATCACGGAAAATGCAATTTCAACACGATTTAGGCGAAATAGGATATGCTTGAATTTTGCGCCAAAATGTGCAAACAAAGTCAGATATTTTTGTGTCCGCCCAGTCCAACTGATCATGTGGAAGACACTGGCAAGAAAAAATATTGAAATTTCGGCAATTATTGATCTCAAAATGGCGATATTACGGAAAATGTAATTTCAACACGATTTAGGCGAAATAGGATATGCTTGAATTTTGCGCCAAAATGTGCAACAAAGTCAGACTTTTTTTTGTGTCCGCCCAGTCTAACTGATCATGTGGAAGACACTGGCAAGAAAAAGATTGAAATTTCGGCAATTATTGATCTCAAAATGGCGATATTACGGAAAATTCAATTTCAACACGATTTAGGCGAAATAGGATATGCTTGAATTTTGCGCCAAAATGTGCAAACAAAGTCAGACTTTTTGTGTCCGCCCAGTCCAACTGATCATGTGGAAGACACTGGCAAGAAAAAATATTGAAATTTCGGCAATTATTGATCTCAAAATGGCGATATCACGGAAAATGCAATTTCAACACGATTTAGGCGAAATAGGATATGCTTGAATTTTGCGCCAAAATGTGCAAACAAAGTCAGACTTTTTGTGTCCGCCCAGTCCAACTGATCATGTGGAAGACACTGGCAAGAAAAAATATTGAAATTTCGGCAATTATTGATCTCAAAATGGCGATATCACGGAAAATGCAATTTCAAATTTCAACACGATTTAGGCGAAATAGGATATGCTTGAATTTTGCGCCAAAATGTGCAAACAAAGTCAGACTTTTTGTGTCCGCCCAGTCCAACTGATCATGTGGAAGACACTGGCAAGCAAAAAAAAGATTGAAATTTCGGCAATTATTGATCTCAAAATGGCGATATCACGGAAAATGCAATTTCAACACGATTTAGGCGAAATAGGATATGCTTGAATTTTGCGCCAAAATGTGCAAACAAAGTCAGACTTTTTGTGTCCGCCCAGTCCAACTGATCATGTGGAAGACACTGGCAAGAAAAAATATTGAAATTTCGGCAATTATTGATCTCAAAATGGCGATATTACGGAAAATGTCAATTTCAACACGATTTAGGCGAAATAGGATATGCTTGAATTTTGCGCCAAAATGTGCAAACAAAGTCAGACTTTTTTGTGTCCGCCCAGTCAACTGATCATGTGGAAGACACTGGCAAGAAAAAGATTGAAATTTCGGCAATTATTGATCTCAAAATGGCTATATCAAAATATCACGGAAAATTCAATTTCAACACGATTTAGGCGAAATAGGATATGCTTGAATTTTGCGCCAAAATGTGCAAACAAAGTCAGACTTTTTGTGTCCGCCCAGTCCAACTGATCATGTGGAAGACACTGGCAAGAAAAAATATTGAAATTTCGGCAATTATTGATCTCAAAATGGCGATATTACGGAAAAAAATTCAATTTCAACACGATTTAGGCGAAATAGGATATGCTTGAATTTTGCGCCAAAATGTGCAAACAAAGTCAGACTTTTTGTGTCCGCCCAGTCCAACTGATCATGTGGAAGACACTGGCAAAAAAAATATTGAAATTTCGGCAATTATTGATCTCAAAATGGCGATATCACGGAAAATGCAATTTCAACACGATTTAGGCGAAATAGGATATGCTTGAATTTTGCGCCAAAATGTGCAAACAAAGTCAGACTTTTTGTGTCCGCCCAGTCCAACTGATCATGTGGAAGACACTGGCAAGAAAAAAATATTGAAATTTCGGCAATTATTGATCTCAAAATGGCGATATCACGGAAAATACAATTTCAACACGATTTAGGCGAAATAGGATATGCTTGAATTTTGCGCCAAAATGTGCAAACAAAGTCAGACTTTTTGTGTCCGCCCAGTCCAACTGATCATGTGGAAGACACTGGCAAGAAAAATATTGAAATTTCGGCAATTATTGATCTCAAAATGGCGATATCACGGAAAATGCAATTTCAACACGATTTAGGCGAAATAGGATATGCTTGAATTTTGCGCCAAAATGTGCAAACAAAGTCAGACTTTTTGTGTCCGCCCAGTCCAACTGATCATGTGGAAGACACTGGCAAGAAAAAATATTGAAATTTCGGCAATTATTGATCTCAAAATGGCGATATCACGGAAAATTCAATTTCAACACGATTTAGGCGAAATAGGATATGCTTGAATTTTGCGCCAAAATGTGCAAACAAAGTCAGACTTTTTGTGTCCGCCCAGTCCAACTGATCATGTGGAAGACACTGGCAAGAAAAAATATTGAAATTTCGGCAATTATTGATCTCAAAATGGCGATATCACGGAAAATGCAATTTCAACACGATTTAGGAAATAGGATATGCTTGAATTTTGCGCCAAAATGTGCAAACAAAGTCAGACTTTTTGTGTCCGCCCAGTCCAACTGATCATGTGGAAGACACTGGCAAGAAAAAATATTGAAATTTCGGCAATTATTGATCTCAAAATGGCGATATCACGGAAAATTCAATTTCAACACGATTTAGGCGAAATAGGATATGCTTGAATTTTGCGCCAAAATGTGCAAACAAAGTCAGACTTTTTGTGTCCGCCCAGTCCAACTGATCATGTGGAAGACACTGGCAAGAAAAAATATTGAAATTTCGGCAATTATTGATCTCAAAATGGCGATATCACGGAAAATTCAATTTCAACACGATTTAGGCGAAATAGGATATGCTTGAATTTTGCGCCAAAATGTGCAAACAAAGTCAGACTTTTTGTGTCCGCCCAGTCCAACTGATCATGTGGAAGACACTGGCAAGAAAAAAATTGAAATTTCGGCAATTATTGATCTCAAAATGGCGATATCACGGAAAATGCAATTTCAACACGATTTAGGCGAAATAGGATATGCTTGAATTTTGCGCCAAAATGTGCAAACAAAGTCAGACTTTTTGTGTCCGCCCAGTCCAACTGATCATGTGGAAGACACTGGCAAGAAAAAATATTGAAATTTCGGCAATTATTGATCTCAAAATGGCGATATCACGGAAAATTCAATTTCAACACGATTTAGGCGAAATAGGATATGCTTGAATTTTGCGCCAAAATGTGCAAACAAAGTCAGACTTTTTTTTGTCCGCCCAGTCCAACTGATCATGTGGAAGACACTGGCAAGAAAAAAGATTGAAATTTCGGCAATTATTGATCTCAAAATGGCGATATCACGGAAAATGCAATTTCAACACGATTTAGGCGAAATAGGATATGCTTGAATTTTGCGCCAAAATGTGCAAACAAAGTCAGACTTTTTGTGTCCGCCCAGTCCAACTGATCATGTGGAAGACACTGGCAAGAAAAAAGATTGAAATTTCGGCAATTATTGATCTCAAAATGGCGATATCACGGAAAATGCAATTTCAACACGATTTAGGCGAAATAGGATATGCTTGAATTTTGCGCCAAAATGTGCAAACAAAGTCAGACTTTTTTGTGTCCGCCCAGTCCAACTGATCATGTGGAAGACACTGGCAAGAAAAAAGATTGAAATTTCGGCAATTATTGATCTCAAAATGGCGATATCACGGAAAATTCAATTTCAACACGATTTAGGCGAAATAGGATATGCTTGAATTTTGCGCCAAAATGTGCAAACAAAGTCAGACTTTTTTGTGTCCGCCCAGTCCAACTGATCATGTGGAAGACACTGGCAAGAAAAAAGATTGAAATTTCGGCAATTATTGATCTCAAAATGGCGATATCACGGAAAATGAATTTCAACACGATTTAGGCGAAATAGGATATGCTTGAATTTTGCGCCAAAATGTGCAAACAAAGTCAGACTTTTTGTGTCCGCCCAGTCCAACTGATCATGTGGAAGACACTGGCAAAAAAAGATTGAAATTTCGGCAATTATTGATCTCAAAATGGCGATATCACGGAAAATGCAATTTCAACACGATTTAGGCGAAATAGGATATGCTTGAATTTTGCGCCAAAATGTGCAAACAAAGTCAGACTTTTTGTGTCCGCCCAGTCCAACTGATCATGTGGAAGACACTGGCAAGAAAAAAGATTGAAATTTCGGCAATTATTGATCTCAAAATGGCGATATCACGGAAAATGCAATTTCAACACGATTTAGGCGAAATAGGATATGCTTGAATTTTGCGCCAAAATGTGCAAACAAAGTCAGACTTTTTTTTTTTCCGGCCCAGTCCAACTGATCATGTGGAAGACACTGGCAAGCAAAAAAAATATTGAAATTTCGGCAATTATTGATCTCAAAATGGCGATATCACGGAAAATTCAATTTCAACAAGGTTACGGCGAAATCCGAGATCTACGCACTTTCCCCACAAATCTGCCAACCTAGTTATAATGATTTGAGTGAGCCCAGTAAAAGTGATCATGTGGAAGACACTGGCAAGAAAAAAGATTGAAATTTCGGCAATTATTGATCTCAAAATGGCGATATCACGGAAAATGCAATTTCAACACGATTTAGGCGAAATAGGATATGCTTGAATTTTGCGCCAAAATGTGCAAACAAAGTCAGACTTTTTGTGTCCGCCCAGTCCAACTGATCATGTGGAAGACACTGGCAAGAAAAAAGATTGAAATTTCGGCAATTATTGATCTCAAAATGGCGATATTACGGAAAATGCAATTTCAACACGATTTAGGCGAAATAGGATATGCTTGAATTTTGCGCCAAAATGTGCAAACAAAGTCAGACTTTTTTGTGTCCGCCCAGTCCAACTGATCATGTGGAAGACACTGGAAAAAAAAAATATTGAAATTTCGGCAATTATTGATCTCAAAATGGCGATATCACGGAAAATGCAATTTCAACACGATTTAGGCGAAATAGGATATGCTTGAATTTTGCGCCAAAATGTGCAAAACAAAGTCAGACTTTTTGTGTCTGCCCAGTCCAACTGATCATGTGGAAGACACTGGCAAGAAAAAATATTGAAATTTCGGCAATTATTGATCTCAAAATGGCGATATCACGGAAAATGCAATTTCAACACGATTTAGGCGAAATAGGATATGCTTGAATTTTGCGCCAAAATGTGCAAACAAAGTCAGACTTTTTTTTTGTCCGCCCAGTCCAACTGATCATGTGGAAGACACTGGCAAGAAAAAGATTGAAATTTCGGCAATTATTGATCTCAAAATGGCGATATCACGGAAAATTCAATTTCAACACGATTTAGGCGAAATAGGATATGCTTGAATTTTGCGCCAAAATGTGCAAACAAAGTCAGACTTTTTGTGTCCGCCCAGTCCAACTGATCATGTGGAAGACACTGGCAAGAAAAAATATTGAAATTTCGGCAATTATTGATCTCAAAATGGCGATATTACGGAAAATGCAATTTCAACACGATTTAGGCGAAATAGGATATGCTTGAATTTTGCGCCAAAATGTGCAAACAAAGTCAGACTTTTTTTGTGTCCGCCCAGTCCAACTGATCATGTGGAAGACACTGGCAAAAAAATATTGAAATTTCGGCAATTATTGATCTCAAAATGGCGATATCACGGAAAATGAAATTTCAACACGATTTAGGCGAAATAGGATATGCTTGAATTTTGCGCCAAAATGTGCAAACAAAGTCAGACTTTTTGTGTCCGCCCAGTCCAACTGATCATGTGGAAGACACTGGCAAGAAAAAATATTGAAATTTCGGCAATTATTGATCTCAAAATGGCGATATCACGGAAAATACAATTTCAACACGATTTAGGCGAAATAGGATATGCTTGAATTTTGCGCCAAATGCAAACAAAGTCAGACTTTTTTGGTTCGGCATAGTCCAACTGATCATGTGGAAGACACTGGCAAGAAAAATATTGAAATTTCGGCAATTATTGATCTCAAAATGGCGATATCACGGAAAATGCAATTTCAACACGATTTAGGCGAAATAGGATATGCTTGAATTTTGCGCCAAAATGTGCAAACAAAGTCAGACTTTTTGTGTCCGCCCAGTCCAACTGATCATGTGGAAGACACTGGCAAGAAAAAATATTGAAATTTCGGCAATTATTGATCTCAAAATGGCGATATCACGGAAAATTCAATTTCAACACGATTTAGGCGAAATAGGATATGCTTGAATTTTGCGCCAAAATGTGCAAACAAAGTCAGACTTTTTGTGTCCGCCCAGTCCAACTGATCATGTGGAAGACACTGGCAAGAAAAAATATTGAAATTTCGGCAATTATTGATCTCAAAATGGCGATATCACGGAAAATTCAATTTCAACACGATTTGAAATTTCGGCAATTATTGATCTCAAAATGGCGATATCACGGAAAATTCAATTTCAACACGATTTTGGCGAAATAGGATATGCTTGAATTTTGCGCCAAAATGTGCAAACAAAGTCAGACTTTTTGTGTCCGCCCAGTCCAACTGATCATGTGGAAGACACTGGCAAGAAAAAAATATTGAAATTTCGGCAATTATTGATCTCAAAATGGCGATATATCACGGAAAATGCAATTTCAACACGATTTAGGCGAAATAGGATATGCTTGAATTTTGCGCCAAAATGTGCAAACAAAGTCAGACTTTTTGTGTCCGCCCAGTCCAACTGATCATGTGGAAGACACTGGCAAGAAAAAATATTGAAATTTCGGCAATTATTGATCTCAAAATGGCGATATCACGGAAAATTCAATTTCAACACGATTTAGGCGAAATAGGATATGCTTGAATTTTGCGCCAAAATGTGCAAACAAAGTCAGACTTTTTTTGTGTCCGCCCAGTCCAACTGATCATGTGGAAGACACTGGCAAGAAAAAATATTGAAATTTCGGCAATTATTGATCTCAAAATGGCGATATCACGGGAAATGCAATTTCAACACGATTTAGGCGAAATAGGATATGCTTGAATTTTGCGCCAAAATGTGCAAACAAAGTCAGACTTTTTTGTGTCCGCCCAGTCCAACTGATCATGTGGAAGACACTGGCAAGAAAAAATATTGAAATTTCGGCAATTATTGATCTCAAAATGGCGATATCACGGAAAATGCAATTTCAACACGATTTAGGCGAAATAGGATATGCTTGAATTTTGCGCCAAAATGTGCAAAAAAGTCAGACTTTTTGTGTCCGCCCAGTCCAACTGATCATGTGGAAGACACTGGCAAGAAAAAATATTGAAATTTCGGCAATTATTGATCTCAAAATGGCGATATCACGGAAAATTCAATTTCAACACGATTTAGGCGAAATAGGATATGCTTGAATTTTGCGCCAAAATGTGCAAACAAAGTCAGACTTTTTGTGTCCGCCCAGTCCAACTGATCATGTGGAAGACACTGGCAAGAAAAAATATTGAAATTTCGGCAATTATTGATCTCAAAATGGCGATATCACGGAAAATTCAATTTCAACACGATTTAGGCGAAATAGGATATGCTTGAATTTTGCGCCAAAATGTGCAAACAAAGTCAGACTTTTTTGTGTCCGCCCAGTCCAACTGATCATGTGGAAGACACTGGCAAGAAAAAAATTGAAATTTCGGCAATTATTGATCTCAAAATGGCGATATCACGGAAAATTCAATTTCAACACGATTTAGGCGAAATAGGATATGCTTGAATTTTGCGCCAAAATGTGCAAACAAAGTCAGACTTTTTGTGTCCGCCCAGTCCAACTGATCATGTGGAAGACACTGGCAAGAAAAAATATTGAAATTTCGGCAATTATTGATCTCAAAATGGCGATATCACGGAAAATTCAATTTCAACACGATTTAGGCGAAATAGGATATGCTTGAATTTTGCGCCAAAATGTGCAAACAAAGTCAGACTTTTTGTGTCCGCCCAGTCCAACTGATTTCATGTGGAAGACACTGGCAAGAAAAAAGATTGAAATTTCGGCAATTATTGATCTCAAAATGGCGATATCACGGAAAATGCAATTTCAACACGATTTAGGCGAAATAGGATATGCTTGAATTTTGCGCCAAAATGTGCAAACAAAGTCAGACTTTTTGTGTCCGCCCAGTCCAACTGATCATGTGGAAGACACTGGCAAGAAAAAATATTGAAATTTCGGCAATTATTGATCTCAAAATGGCGATATCACGGAAAATGCAATTTCAACACGATTTAGGCGAAATAGGATATGCTTGAATTTTGCGCCAAAATGTGCAAACAAAGTCAGACTTTTTGTGTCCGCCCAGTCCAACTGATCATGTGGAAGACACTGGCAAGAAAAAATATTGAAATTTCGGCAATTATTGATCTCAAAATGGCGATATCACGGAAAATTCAATTTCAACACGATTTAGGCGAAATAGGATATGCTTGAATTTTGCGCCAAAATGTGCAAACAAAGTCAGACTTTTTGTGTCCGCCCAGTCCAACTGATCATGTGGAAGACACTGGCAAGAAAAAATATTGAAATTTCGGCAATTATTGATCTCAAAATGGCGATATCACGGAAAATTCAATTTCAACACGATTTAGGCGAAATAGGATATGCTTGAATTTTGCGCCAAAATGTGCAAACAAAGTCAGACTTTTTTGTGTCCGCCCAGTCTAACTGATCATGTGGAAGACACTGGCAAAAAAATATTGAAATTTCGGCAATTATTGATCTCAAAATGGCGATATCACGGAAAATTCAATTTCAACACGATTTAGGCGAAATAGGATATGCTTGAATTTTGCGCCAAAATGTGCAAACAAAGTCAGACTTTTTTGTGTCCGCCCAGTCCAACTGATCATGTGGAAGACACTGGCAAAAAAAAAATTGAAATTTCGGCAATTATTGATCTCAAAATGGCGATATCACGGAAAATGCAATTTCAACACGATTTAGGCGAAATAGGATATGCTGAATTTTGCGCCAAAATGTGCAAACAAAGTCAGACTTTTTTGTGTCCGCCCAGTCCAACTGATCATGTGGAAGACACTGGCAAGAAAAAATATTGAAATTTCGGCAATTATTGATCTCAAAATGGCGATATCACGGAAAATTCAATTTCAACACGATTTAGGCGAAATAGGATATGCTTGAATTTTGCGCCAAAATGTGCAAACAAAGTCAGACTTTTTGTGTCCGCCCAGTCCAACTGATCATGTGGAAGACACTGGCAAGAAAAAAGATTGAAATTTCGGCAATTATTGATCTCAAAATGGCGATATCACGGAAAATGCAATTTCAACACGATTTAGGCGAAATAGGATATGCTTGAATTTTGCGCCAAAATGTGCAAACAAAGTCAGACTTTTTTCTGTCCACCCAGTCCAACTGATCATGTGGAAGACACTGGCAAGAAAAAAGATTGAAATTTCGGCAATTATTGATCTCAAAATGGCGATATCACGGAAAATGCAATTTCAACACGATTTAGGCGAAATAGGATATGCTTGAATTTTGCGCCAAAATGTGCAAACAAAGTCAGACTTTTTGTGTCCGCCCAGTCCAACTGATCATGTGGAAGACACTGGCAAGAAAAAAAAGATTGAAATTTCGGCAATTATTGATCTCAAAATGGCGATATCACGGAAAATGCAATTTCAACACGATTTAGGCGAAATAGGATATGCTTGAATTTTGCGCCAAAATGTGCAAACAAAGTCAGACTTTTTGTGTCCGCCCAGTCCAACTGATCATGTGGAAGACACTGGCAAGAAAAAAGATTGAAATTTCGGCAATTATTGATCTCAAAATGGCGATATCACGGAAAATGCAATTTCAACACGATTTAGGCGAAATAGGATATGCTTGAATTTTGCGCCAAAATGTGCAAACAAAGCCAGACTTTTTGTGTCCGCCCAGTCCAACTGATCATGTGGAAGACACTGGCAAGAAAAAATATTGAAATTTCGGCAAAAAATATTGAAATTTCGGCGATTATTGATCTCAAAATGGCGATATCACGGAAAATTCAATTTCAACACAAGTTAGGAGAAATAGCATATGCTTGACTCTTGCGCCAAAATGTGCACACAAAGTCTGACGTATATGCGTCCGCCCAGTCCAACTGATCATGTGGAAGACACTGGCAAGAAAAAAGATTGAAATTTCGGCAATTATTGATCTCAAAATGGCGATATCACGGAAAATGCAATTTCAACACGATTTAGGCGAAATAGGATATGCTTGAATTTTGCGCCAAAATGTGCAAACAAAGTCAGACTTGAATTTTTTTGTGTCCGCCCAGTCCAACTGATCATGTGGAAGACACTGGCAAGAAAAAAGATTGAAATTTCGGCAATTATTGATCTCAAAATGGCGATATTACGGAAAATGCAATTTCAACACGATTTAGGCGAAATAGGATATGCTTGAATTTTGCGCCAAAATGTGCAAACAAAGTCAGACTTTTTGTGTCCGCCCAGTCCAACTGATCATGTGGAAGACACTGGCAAAAAAAATATTGAAATTTCGGCAATTATTGATCTCAAAATGGCGATATCACGGAAAATGCAATTTCAACACGATTTAGGCGAAATAGGATATGCTTGAATTTTGCGCCAAAATGTGCAAACAAAGTCAGACTTTTTGTGTCCGCCCAGTCCAACTGATCATGTGGAAGACACTGGCAAGAAAAAATATTGAAATTTCGGCAATTATTGATCTCAAAATGGCGATATCACGGAAAATGCAATTTCAACACGATTTAGGCGAAATAGGATATGCTTGAATTTTGCGCCAAAATGTGCAAACAAAGTCAGACTTTTTGTGTCCGCTCAGACCAACTGATCATGTGGAAGACACTGGCAAGAAAAAAGATTGAAATTTCGGCAATTATTGATCTCAAAATGGCGATATCACGGAAAATGCAATTTCAACACGATTTAGGCGAAATAGGATATGCTTGAATTTTGCGCCAAAATGTGCAAACAAAGTCAGACTTTTTGTGTCCGCCCAGTCCAACTGATCATGTGGAAGACACTGGCAAGAAAAAAGATTGAAATTTCGGCAATTATTGATCTCAAAATGGCGATATTACGGAAAATTCAATTTCAACACGATTTAGGCGAAATAGGATATGCTTGAATTTTGCGCCAAAATGTGCAAACAAAGTCAGACTTTTTGTGTCCGCCCAGTCCAACTGATCATGTGGAAGACACTGGCAAGAAAAAATATTGAAATTTCGGCAATTATTGATCTCAAAATGGCGATATTACGGAAAATGCAATTTCAACACGATTTAGGCGAAATAGGATATGCTTGAATTTTGCGCCAAAATGTGCAAACAAAGTCAGACTTTTTTGTGCCCGCCCAGTCCAACTGATCATGTGGAAGACACTGGCAAAAAAAATATTGAAATTTCGGCAATTATTGATCTCAAAATGGCGATATCACGGAAAATTTCAACAATTTCAACACGAATTAGGCGAAATAGGATATGCTTGAATTGTTGCCAAAATGTGCAAACAAAGTCAGACTTTTTGTGTCCGCCCAGTCCAACTGATCATGTGGAAGACACTGGCAAGAAAAAAAAAATATTGAAATTTCGGCAATTATTGATCTCAAAATGGCGATATCACGGAAAATACAATTTCAACACGATTTAGGCGAAATAGGATATGCTTGAATTTTGCGCCAAAATGTGCAAACAAAGTCAGACTTTTTGTGTCCGCCCAGTCCAACTGATCATGTGGAAGACACTGGCAAAAAAAATATTGAAATTTCGGCAATTATTGATCTCAAAATGGCGATATCACGGAAAATGCAATTTCAACACGATTTAGGCGAAATAGGATATGCTTGAATTTTGCGCCAAAATGTGCAAACAAAGTCAGACTTTTTGTGTCCGCCCAGTCCAACTGATCATGTGGAAGACACTGGCAAGAAAAAATATTGAAATTTCGGCAATTATTGATCTCAAAATGGCGATATCACGGAAAATTCAATTTCAACACGATTTAGGCGAAATAGGATATGCTTGAATTTTGCGCCAAAATGTGCAAACAAAGTCAGACTTTTTGTGTCCGCCCAGTCCAACTGATCATGTGGAAGACACTGGCAAGAAAAAATATTGAAATTTCGGCAATTATTGATCTCAAAATGGCGATATCACGGAAAATTCAATTTCAACACGATTTAGGCGAAATAGGATATGCTTGAATTTTGCGCCAAAATGTGCAAACAAAGTCAGACTTTTTTGTGTCCGCCCAGTCCAACTGATCATGTGGAAGACACTGGCAAGCAAAAATATTGAAATTTCGGCAATTATTGATCTCAAAATGGCGATATCACGGAAAATGCAATTTCAACACGATTTAGGCGAAATAGGATATGCTTGAATTTTGCGCCAAAATGTGCAAACAAAGTCAGACTTTTTGTGTCCGCCCAGTCCAACTGATCATGTGGAAGACACTGGCAAGAAAAAAGATTGAAATTTCGGCAATTATTGATCTCAAATGGCGATATCACGGAAAATGCAATTTCAACACGATTTAGGCGAAATAGGATATGCTTGAATTTTGCGCCAAAATGTGCAAACAAAGTCAGACTTTTTGTGTCCGCCCAGTCCAACTGATCATGTGGAAGACACTGGCAAGAAAAAATATTGAAATTTCGGCAATTATTGATCTCAAAATGGCGATATCACGGAAAATGCAATTTCAACACGATTTAGGCGAAATAGGATATGCTTGAATTTTGCGCCAAAATGTGCAAACAAAGTCAGACTTTTTTTTGTGTCCGCCCAGTCCAACTGATCATGTGGAAGACACTGGCAAGAAAAAATATTGAAATTTCGGCAATTATTGATCTCAAAATGGCGATATCACGGAAAATTCAATTTCAACACGATTTAGGCGAAATAGGATATGCTTGAATTTTGCGCCAAAATGTGCAAACAAAGTCAGACTTTTTTTGTGTCCGCCCAGTCCAACTGATCATGTGGAAGACACTGGCAAGAAAAATATGAAATTTCGGCAATTATTGAAATTTCGGCAATTATTGATCTCAAAATGGCGATATCACGGAAAATGCAATTTCAACACGATTTAGGCGAAATAGGATATGCTTGAATTTTGCGCCAAAATGTGCAAACAAAGTCAGACTTTTTTGTGTCCGCCCAGTCCAACTGATCATGTGGAAGACACTGGCAAGAAAAAAGATTGAAATTTCGGCAATTATTGATCTCAAAATGGCGATATCACGGAAAATGCAATTTCAACACGATTTAGGCGAAATAGGATATGCTTGAATTTTGCGCCAAAATGTGCAAACAAAGTCAGACTTTTTGTGTCCGCCCAGTCCAACTGATCATGTGGAAGACACTGGCAAAAAAAGATTGAAATTTCGGCAATTATTGATCTCAAAATGGCGATATCACGGAAAATGCAATTTCAACACGATTTAGGCGAAATAGGATATGCTTGAATTTTGCGCCAAAATGTGCAAACAAAGTCAGACTTTTTGTGTCCGCCCAGTCCAACTGATCATGTGGAAGACACTGGCAAGAAAAAATATTGAAATTTCGGCAATTATTGATCTCAAAATGGCGATATCACGGAAAATTCAATTTCAACACGATTTAGGCGAAATAGGATATGCTTGAATTTTGCGCCAAAATGTGCAAACAAAGTCAGACTTTTTTGTGTCCGCCCAGTCCAACTGATCATGTGGAAGACACTGGCAAGAAAAAAGATTGAAATTTCGGCAATTATTGATCTCAAAATGGCGATATCACGGAAAATGCAATTTCAACACGATTTAGGCGAAATAGGATATGCTTGAATTTTGCGCCAAAATGTGCAAACAAAGTCAGACTTTTTTGTGTCCGCCCAGTCCAACTGATCATGTGGAAGACACTGGCAAGAAAAAAGATTGAAATTTCGGCAATTATTGATCTCAAAATGGCGATATTACGGAAAATGCAATTTCAACACGATTTAGGCGAAATAGGATATGCTTGAATTTTGCGCCAAAATGTGCAAACAAAGTCAGACTTTTTTTTTGTGTCCGCCCAGTCCAACTGATCATGTGGAAGACACTGGCAAAAAAATATTGAAATTTCGGCAATTATTGATCTCAAAATGGCGATATCACGGAAAATGCAATTTCAACACGATTTAGGCGAAATAGGATATGCTTGAATTTTGCGCCAAAATGTGCAAACAAAGTCAGACTTTTTGTGTCCGCCCAGTCCAACTGATCATGTGGAAGACACTGGCAAGAAAAAATATTGAAATTTCGGCAATTATTGATCTCAAAATGGCGATATCACGGAAAATGCAATTTCAACACGATTTAGGCGAAATAGGATATGCTTGAATTTTGCGCCAAAATGTGCAAACAAAGTCAGACTTTTTGTGTCCGCCCAGTCCAACTGATCATGTGGAAGACACTGGCAAAAAAAAGATTGAAATTTCGGCAATTATTGATCTCAAAATGGCGATATCACGGAAAATGCAATTTCAACACGATTTAGGCGAAATAGGATATGCTTGAATTTTGCGCCAAAATGTGCAAACAAAGTCAGACTTTTTTGTGTCCGCCCAGTCCAACTGATCATGTGGAAGACACTGGCAAGTAAAAAGATTGAAATTTCGGCAATTATTGATCTCAAAATGGCGATATATCACGGAAAATTCAATTTCAACACGATCTCTCTAGTGCCCTTGCACTA
>NW_027305739.1:0-5691 GCF_039555335.1 Amphiura filiformis | reverse complement strand
AAAGTCAGACTTTTTGTGTCCGCCCAGTCCAACTGATCATGTGGAAGACACTGGCAAGAAAAAATATTGAAATTTCGGCAATTATTGATCTCAAAATGGCGATATCACGGAAAATGCAATTTCAACACGATTTAGGCGAAATAGGATATGCTTGAATTTTGCGCCAAAATGTGCAAACAAAGTCAGACTTTTTGTGTCCGCCCAGTCCAACTGATCATGTGGAAGACACTGGCAAAAAAAATATTGAAATTTTGGCAATTATTTATCTCAAAATGGCGATATCACGAAAATGCAATTTCAACACGATTTAGGCGAAATAGGATATGCTTGAATTTTGCGCCAAAATGTGCAAACAAAGTCAGACTTTTTGTGTCCGCCCAGTCCAACTGATCATGTGGAAGACACTGGCAAGAAAAAATATTGAAATTTCGGCAATTATTGATCTCAAAATGGCGATATCACGGAAAATACAATTTCAACACGATTTAGGCGAAATAGGATATGCTTGAATTTTGCGCCAAAATGTGCAAACAAAGTCAGACTTTTTGTGTCCGCCCAGTCCAACTGATCATGTGGAAGACACTGGCAAGAAAAAATATTGAAATTTCGGCAATTATTGATCTCAAAATGGCGATATCACGGAAAATGCAATTTCAACACGATTTAGGAAATAGGATATGCTTGAATTTTGCGCCAAAATGTGCAAACAAAGTCAGACTTTTTGTGTCCGCCCAGTCCAACTGATCATGTGGAAGACACTGGCAAGAAAAAATATTGAAATTTGGGCAATTATTGATCTCAAAATGGCGATATCACGGAAAATTCAATTTCAACACGATTTAGGCGAAATAGGATATGCTTGAATTTTGCGCCAAAATGTGCAAACAAAGTCAGACTTTTTTGTGTCCCCCCAGTCCAACTGATCATGTGGAAGACACTGGCAAGAAAAAAAATATTGAAATTTCGGCAATTATTGATCTCAAAATGGCGATATCACGGAAAATCAATTTCAACACGATTTAGGCGAAATAGGATATGCTTGAATTTTGCGCCAAAATGTGCAAACAAAGTCAGACTTTTTGTGTCCGCCCAGTCCAACTGATCATGTGGAAGACACTGGCAAGAAAAATATTGAAATTTCGGCAATTATTGATCTCAAAATGGCGATATCACGGAAAATGCAATTTCAACACGATTTAGGCGAAATAGGATATGCTTGAATTTTGCGCCAAAATGTGCAAACAAAGTCAGACTTTTTGTGTCCGCCCAGTCCAACTGATCATGTGGAAGACACTGGCAAGAAAAATATTGAAATTTCGGCAATTATTGATCTCAAAATGGCGATATCACGGAAAATTCAATTTCAACACGATTTAGGCGAAATAGGATATGCTTGAATTTTGCGCCAAAATGTGCAAACAAAGTCAGACTTTTTGTGTCCGCCCAGTCCAACTGATCATGTGGAAGACACTGGCAAGAAAAAATATTGAAATTTCGGCAATTATTGATCTCAAAATGGCGATATCACGGAAAATTCAATTTCAACACGATTTAGGCGAAATAGGATATGCTTGAATTTTGCGCCAAAATGTGCAAACAAAGTCAGACTTTTTGTGTCCGCCCAGTCCAACTGATCATGTGGAAGACACTGGCAAGAAAAAAGATTGAAATTTCGGCAATTATTGATCTCAAAATGGCGATATTACGGAAAATGCAATTTTAACACGATTTAGGCGAAATAGGATATGCTTGAATTTTGCGCCAAAATGTGCAAACAAAGTCAGACTTTTTTGTGTCCGCCCAGTCCAACTGATCATGTGGAAGACACTGGCAAGAAAAAATATTGAAATTTCGGCAATTATTGATCTCAAAATGGCGATATCACGGAAAATTCAATTTCAACACGATTTAGGCGAAATAGGATATGCTTGAATTTTGCGCCAAAATGTGCAAACAAAGTCAGACTTTTTTGTGTCCGCCCAGTCCAACTGATCATGTGGAAGACACTGGCAAGAAAAAATATTGAAATTTCGGCAATTATTGATCTCAAAATGGCGATATCACGGAAAATTCAATTTCAACACGATTTAGGCGAAATAGGATATGCTTGAATTTTGCGCCAAAATGTGCAAACAAAGTCAGACTTTTTTGTGTCCGCCCAGTCCAACTGATCATGTGGAAGACACTGGCAAAAAAAGATTGAAATTTCGGCAATTATTGATCTCAAAATGGCGATATTACGGAAAATGCAATTTCAACACGATTTAGGCGAAATAGGATATGCTTGAATTTTGCGCCAAATGTGCAAACAAAGTCAGACTTTTTTTGTGTCCGCCCAGTCCAACTGATCATGTGGAAGACACTGGCAAAAAAAAATATTGAAATTTCGGCAATTATTGATCTCAAAATGGCGATATCACGGAAAATTCAATTTCAACACGATTTAGGCGAAATAGGATATGCTTGAATTTTGCGCCAAAATGTGCAAACAAAGTCAGACTTTTTGTGTCCGCCCAGTCCAACTGATCATGTGGAAGACACTGGCAAGAAAAAAAGATTGAAATTTCGGCAATTATTGATCTCAAAATGGCGATATATCACGGAAAATGCAATTTCAACACGATTTAGGCGAAATAGGATATGCTTGAATTTTGCGCCAAAATGTGCAAACAAAGTCAGACTTTTTGTGTCCGCCCAGTCCAACTGATCATGTGGAAGACACTGGCAAGAAAAAAATATTGAAATTTCGGCAATTATTGATCTCAAAATGGCGATATCACGGAAAATGCAATTTCAACACGATTTAGGCGAAATAGGATATGCTTGAATTTTGCGCCAAAATGTGCAAACAAAGTCAGACTTTTTGTGTCCGCCCAGTCCAACTGATCATGTGGAAGACACTGGCAAGAAAAAATATTGAAATTTCGGCAATTATTGATCTCAAAATGGCGATATCACGGAAAATTCAATTTCAACACGATTTAGGCGAAATAGGATATGCTTGAATTTTGCGCCAAAATGTGCAAACAAAGTCAGACTTTTTGTGTCCGCCCAGTCCAACTGATCATGTGGAAGACACTGGCAAGAAAAAATATTGAAATTTCGGCAATTATTGATCTCAAAATGGCGATATCACGGAAAATTCAATTTCAACACGATTTAGGCGAAATAGGATATGCTTGAATTTTGCGCCAAAATGTGCAAACAAAGTCAGACTTTTTGTGTCCGCCCAGTCCAACTGATCATGTGGAAGACACTGGCAAGAAAAAATATTGAAATTTCGGCAATTATTGATCTCAAAATGGCGATATCACGGAAAATTCAATTTCAACACGATTTAGGCGAAATAGGATATGCTTGAATTTTGCGCCAAAATGAGCAAACAACGTCAGACTTTTTTGTGTCCGCCCAGTCCAACTGATCATGTGGAAGACACTGGCAAGAAAAAGATTGAAATTTCGGCAATTATTGATCTCAAAATGGCGATATTACGGAAAATGCAATTTCAACACGATTTAGGCGAAATAGGATATGCTTGAATTTTGCGCCAAAATGTGCAAAAAAGTCAGACTTTTTTTATGTCTGCCCAGTCCAAATGATCATGTGGAAGACACTGGCAAGAAAAAATATTGAAATTTCGGCAATTATTGATCTCAAAATGGCGATATCACGGAAAATTCAATTTCAACACGATTTAGGCGAAATAGGATATGCTTGAATTTTGCGCCAAAATGTGCAAACAAAGTCAGACTTTTTTGTGTCCGCCCAGTCCAACTGATCATGTGGAAGACACTGGCAAGAAAAAGATTGAAATTTCGGCAATTATTGATCTCAAAATGGCGATATCACGGAAAATGCAATTTCAACACGATTTAGGCGAAATAGGATATGCTTGAATTTTGCGCCAAAATGTGCAAACAAAGTCAGACTTTTTGTGTCCGCCCAGTCCAACTGATCATGTGGAAGACACTGGCAAGAAAAAAGATTGAAATTTCGGCAATTATTGATCTCAAAATGGCGATATCACGGAAAATGCAATTTCAACACGATTTAGGCGAAATAGGATATGCTTGAATTTTGCGCCAAAATGTGCAAACAAAGTCAGACTTTTTGTGTCCGCCCAGTCCAACTGATCATGTGGAAGACACTGGCAAGAAAAAATATTGAAATTTCGGCAATTATTGATCTCAAAATGGCGATATCACGGAAAATTCAATTTCAACACGATTTAGGCGAAATAGGATATGCTTGAATTTTGCGCCAAAATGTGCAAACAAAGTCAGACTTTTTGTGTCCGCCCAGTCCAACTGATCATGTGGAAGACACTGGCAAGAAAAAATATTGAAATTTCGGCAATTATTGATCTCAAAATGGCGATATCACGGAAAATTCAATTTCAACACGATTTAGGCGAAATAGGATATGCTTGAATTTTGCGCCAAAATGTGCAAACAAAGTCAGACTTTTTGTGTCCGCCCAGTCCAACTGATCATGTGGAAGACACTGGCAAGAAAAAAATATTGAAATTTCGGCAATTATTGATCTCAAAATGGCGATATCACGGAAAATTCAATTTCAACACGATTTAGGCGAAATAGGATATGCTTGAATTTTGCGCCAAAATGTGCAAACAAAGTCAGACTTTTTGTGTCCGCCCAGTCCAACTGATCATGTGGAAGACACTGGCAAGAAAAAAGATTGAAATTTCGGCAATTATTGATCTCAAAATGGCGATATTACGGAAAATGCAATTTTAACACGATTTAGGCGAAATAGGATATGCTTGAATTTTGCGCCAAAAGCAAACAAAGTCAGACTTTTTTGTGTCCGCCCAGTCCAACTGATCATGTGGAAGACACTGGCAAGAAAAAATATTGAAATTTCGGCAATTATTGATCTCAAAATGGCGATATCACGGAAAATTCAATTTCAACACGATTTAGGCGAAATAGGATATGCTTGAATTTTGCGCCAAAATGTGCAAACAAAGTCAGACTTTTTGTGTCCGCCCAGTCCAACTGATCATGTGGAAGACACTGGCAAGAAAAAAGATTGAAATTTCGGCAATTATTGATCTCAAAATGGCGATATCACGGAAAATGCAATTTCAACACGATTTAGGCGAAATAGGATATGCTTGAATTTTGCGCCAAAATGTGCAAACAAAGTCAGACTTTTTTGTGTCCGCCCAGTCCAACCGAGTTCTACACACTGGCAAGAAAAAAAGATTGAAATTTCACGATTGATCTCAAAATGGCGATATCACGGAAAATGCAATTTCAACACGATTTAGGCAAATAGGATATGCTTGAATTTTGCGCCAAAATGTGCAAACAAAGTCAGACTTTTTGTGTCCGCCCAGTCCAACTGATCATGTGGAAGACACTGGCAAGAAAAAAGATTGAAATTTCGGCAATTATTGATCTCAAAATGGCGATATCACGGAAAATGCAATTTTAACACGATTTAGGCGAAATAGGATATGCTTGAATTTAGCCCCAAAATGTGCAAACAAAGTCAGACTTTTTTGTGTCCGCCCAGTCCAACTGATCATGTGGAAGACACTGGCAAGAAAAAATATTGAAATTTCGGCAATTATTGATCTCAAAATGGCGATATCACGGAAAATTCAATTTCAACACGATTTAGGCGAAATAGGATATGCTTGAATTTTGCGCCAAAATAACGGAA